>NC_056725.1:1920098087-1920143087 GCF_019279795.1 Protopterus annectens
AAGTACAATGAATTGTTTATTAAAACAAATAATGAGCGCTTTCAAGTAAAAGCATACAGACTTTTTCAAATAAAACCCAAACAATTCAAAAGTTGCACTTGAATAGCTTCCCTATTACATGAGACCCATCTAAGCAAGGCAAGTGTAAATTTACAGCAACTGTTGACAAGACAATTACATGTATTTAAAAGTGTGTTTAAGACATGAAACTGAGAATAATTGCTACTCATCACTAACTTAAGCCAAGACATAAGCAAAAATTATACACAAGTGGTGATATATTCACCCTAAAATATAAACAGCTGATAATAAATATAAGCATGTCATTTTTCATATGCCTTCCTCTTGAGTAAGCACTGTATAGATATAACATCATTAAGCCCTGGGGGGACTGAAGCATTCAAAAATATATTCCACCAAAGCTCTCTCTCTTTAATTAATAATTTCCATGGCCCGGCCCACCTCTAGGGTCGACATTTATTTTATCAATGATAGGAAAAAAAATGATGGCCTGAAAATTACATTGAATATCCTTGTAAAGTGCATTTGTGGATTTAGTCTTTCTAGTCTCATAATCATATGTTCATAGATATGATCCCTAAGCTTACGTTCCAATTTACCAATATAAAGACTATTACACTGGTGATATACTGCAGCATAAATAATCCCCTTTGTGTGACAATTGAAATTTCCAGGGACTAAAATGGATATATTATTGATGGAAAGGCTACTGCACACAAAAATGAAAGGGCATTGTGAGCATGAGCCACACTTAGTTATGCACCCAGTCGTTGTTTCATCTCTAGAATGCCCCATAAAATCATGTATGTTTTTGAAACAAATCCCATTTTATAGACTATGTTAGGTGTTTTGCCTAAATATTTACATAAAATTCTATCATTAGAAATGAACTACCAATTTTTTCTGATGATATTTCTAACTGCTGGGCTGTCAACTGAATATGTGGTAACAAAGGCATGTGCATAACGAGCTTGTTGCTGATAGACACAATTGTCTAATGCACTAGAATGGTGCTCTAACATGAATATCATTAAATTAATTTTCTATACTACCTAGGTTAGTAGTCTCATACAGTAAAAGAGGCACATATGTGCCTTGAGCTCTTTTTGTTTTAACTTCCTCACTTAATGATCTAAGTAGTGTTTTAGAGTACCCCTTATTCAGGAACATGATGGAAAGTAAATCAATTTCTTTGAGAAAAGCAATATGGCTAGACACCATTCTTGCTGTCCTCACAAACTGACCTTTAACAACTGCTTGCTGTTGATGTTGTATATGGCAGCTGGTATAATGTAAAAACATATTAGAATATGTGGGCTTACAATAAATTTGGGAAACAAGTCTTAAACTCCCTGAAATATTTTCTATTCTTAGCTGGATATCTAAATATACAACAGACTCTGTCCTGCATTATGCGTGAATTAAAAAAATCCTGCAGTTTTTTTTTTATGTATGTTATAAAATCTTCAAATGTATCCACGCTGTCAGTCGAAGCTATAAAAATATCATCCAGGAAGCATGTGCACATGCTCCAAGAATCTCTATAACGGCTGTTAAATAAAAACGTCTCCTCCCATGAGGCCATGACTATATTTGCATACAAAGGCCCACAGGCTTCTCCCATCGTAATACCTTTATTTTGATGAAAATAATGGCCTTTATAAAAGAGATAATTATTATATAATACAATGTCCATCAAAGCACTGAGTACATTATTTTTACTCTGTGACATTTTAAAATGTTCAGCTAGATATTCTGAAAACCATTCAAGGCCAATTGTGTGCGGGATGCAGCTGAATAAATCTTGCACATAAATAGTAAAAGTAATTTCTGAAACATTACTTAACTGGTTTACTGTTTTTAAAAACTCTTTGCAAATATGGTAAGTATTATAAACATCTTGGTTCAACATTTTGTTACTGTATTGTGTTATAAAACTTGTTTTTGATGTGCCTGCATCAACAATAGGTCGAAAAGGTGGACAATCAACATTTGTATGGATTTTGGGCATGCCATATATTACTGGGATTCTAGGTTCCTTCACAGACAGAAATTTGAATTCATCCAGTTGGATTTCACCCTGGGTAAGCATGTCATATAAAACAGCATCAATTTTGTGGTATGCAACATGTATCTCATTAATAGATACTTCTGTATAAGTACTATCGTACAATAGATTAAACATGTTGTTCATAGTCTAACTGATGCATGACTACTAAACCTCCCCCTTTATCTGGGCACATAAATTGCAGATTTTTTTTTTCTTTGTAACTCTTTCAACATGTTATGCTGCTGTCTAGAAAGACTATGCCAAGAAAGTGGGGGATTAGAACTTCTCAAATACTTAATGGCCATTTCAGAAACCTGCTCAAACAGCTTAAAGGTGGGATGAAGCTCAGGGTTGACTGTGCTAGGAATATGCAAAACACTTGATTCTTAGGATCATAGGATCATAGGAGGTTACTAGGCTAATGGCCCTGGGGCCCTTACAAGCCTAGCCAAGAGTTTATCCCCAAAAAGAAACCTCAGTCAGCACCTGTCGCCCCTGTACATGAGGGTACAGGTGGAACACCTGGGACAAATTTGTGGTTTCCCATTTACTAATCAAGGTTGTGCTTGAAGAGGGTCAGTGAGGTGCTCTGCTTGACATGTATGGGAAGTCTATTCCAGAGATAGGGCAGCCTCTGGAAGACAAACCTGTCTCTCCAGCAGGTTTTATTGATGTCGCATATTAGATTCAGGCCTGTTGAGCTGGTAATGCTTGAGGAGTTAGACTTATGGATATGGAGCATCTCGAGTAGAGCAAGGTCCGAGACTGGCTTGCAGGCAAGATCCAGATCACCCCTGAGCAATCTGTACGATGCCGAATAGAGTGATAGTGATTTGAGTCTGTTCGCATAGGGCAGGTGTTGGAGGCCATGGATTTTCTTTATGAGGTATTTCAGTGGCCTTTCCAGCTGGTGCAGATGTTTAGAGAAGTACATACCAAACAGGGTGTTATACTCAATTATTGGTCTATTGAGGGAGTAGTATAGAGAGGTAATAACCTCGCTTTTTCTGGATGCAATCCCTTTATTTATGAGCTGAGCCAAGTAAAAGGTTTTTTTGACCACTGCCACTACATGATGGTCGAATATGAGGTTGTTATCAACCTGAGTGCCCAGGTTTCTCACCATAGGTTGTGTGCTTAGGGGATTGCCATTGATGTGTTAATCAGTAGGGGACACGTTTTTGCTGAATGGTATGATGATACAATTTTTTGCATTTAGCTTGAGGCCATGAATTTCGCACCGGTCATTAGTTGCTGTGAGACCCTCTTGCAGTATCTTAACATCATTTGCGGAGTCAATGACAGCACTCAGCTGACAGTTATCCACACACTTGGCCAGCCACAGGTCTTTTGTCTTTGCCTGGACCTCTGAGAAGCAGATGCCAACCAGTAGGAGTCCCAGGACAGATTACTGGGGAACTCCACTAGTGGCAGGTCTGCTATCGGAGGTGGAGGTGCCTATTTTGACTCTGAGGATCCTGTCAGTGAGCCAGTTAGCCACCCACCTGATGACATAGGGATTATACCAAGCTGTGTTAGCTTTTCGATGATGCCCGAGTGGGGGATGGTGTCAAAGACATTGGCCAAGTCTAGGTAAGCTGTATGCACTGACTTTCCCTCATCACATGCAGTAAAGTTTTTGTAGGCCATCAAATACTGAAGGTTTAGTTTCCTGACATATACTTTAAGCTCACTAATAGCTTTTGTTATATTCAGCATCTTACTTGGTACAGAACAGCCCATACAAAACAAATCAGCATGGAAGGTATTTAAATCAACACATCTATAATCATAAATTTTAAAGTCACTAGAAGAGTTGAATATAATATTGCAATTATGTACAGTCACCACCTTTGTCTGCGCTGGCTACTTCTGTTCTGATTGTTTGAGGAATAAATCATATTCCAGCTCTGGTCCTGGTGATTCTCCTGGTTGTTGTTTCTCCTGTTCGGAATCTATTCTGACCTCCTGAGGGGCGCATACTCCAAAGGGTGCTGATCTACTTCATCACTCTTTTCGAAGGACACTGGACATTGATCACTTCCCTGAGGCTCCCCTCCCCATATGCTTTGAGGGAGCTGGGATATCCTCTCCCATCTGTGTATTCTTTTAAGTCATGCTCAAGCTTCTTGATTTTCCATGTTGAATTTTCTAGCATGTATTATCCACACCTGAAAAAAATAGATGTGAATTTTGGCTGCACTTGATGGAACAAAATATCTTCATGGATAGTTTTATCTATTTTTTTTATGTCAAAGTGCAGCATTTCCATTTCCTTAAGATTGTGTTTGACCAGGAGCTCCATAAGTTCACATCCATGTTGGTCAAACATGGCTTGGAACTCCTGGTGTAGGAGTGAATTCTATACCAGGCCTGTGGAAATTTCCAAGCTTTCAGCCCTGTAGGAATATGTCACACCTTAATAGATTCTTGAAAGTACCAATTGTTTTGCTGGAGTTTTAGCTATTTTAAAGAGCTTTTTGTGTAATTCAGATAACTGCTTGTCAAGGCTGTGTACTTTAACAATATCTGTATGACAATCCTACACAGGTCTATGCAGCCAAGAGTCTAAATTAAAAACACCACTGGCATTTCCGGATTAAGTAGAAGCAATAGAAGATTGAACTTGCCTTTGTGCTTGTGTAAGTAAGTCCATTTGGCTCCTAAATGGGTCTGAGCAAAACCGACTGCTCTGCAAGCCCTCTCCTTTTAATGGTAGCCGCTGCAACTACTGTTGCACTAAAAGAGCATTCATAGCTTCTAAATCAACAGTATTCCCCAAGCACTGGTTTCTAAAATCCATGACCAAGAAGAAAAAAAAACAAAACAACAAACTAAAAACCTTAATAGAAACTCTGCCAGAGAATACACAACCATGTAGGACGAACTATTTATTAAAACAAATAATGAGCACTTTCATCTAAAAGCATACAGACTTCTTCAGATTATTAATTGAAGAGAGAGAGCTTTGGCAGATATTTTTGAATGTGTCAGTCCCCCTTGGGCTTGATGATGTTATATGTCTACAGTGCATACTCAAGAGGAAGGCATATGAAAAATAATATGCTTATATTTATTATCATCTGTTTTTATTTTATAGGGTGAACATATCAGCATTTGTGTATAATTTTTGCTTATGCCCTGGCTTAAGTTAGTGATTAACAATTATTCTCAGTTTTATATCTTAAACACAGTTTTACATACATGTCGTTGTCTTGACAACTGTTGCTTTAAGTATACACTTGCCTGTGACAAGGAAGCTATTTCAGTGCAAATTTTGAATTGTACTGGTTTTATCTGAAGAAGTCTGTATGGTTTTAGATGAAAGCGCTGAATTGTACTGGTTTTATCTGAAGAAGTCTGTATGGTTTTAGATGAAAGTGCTCATTATTTGCTTCAATAAACAGTTCATTGTACTTGGTTGTGCATTCTCTGGCAGAGTTTCTGGTAAGTTTTTTAGTTTGTTGTTTTGGTTGTTTTCTTGCACAGGAATAATCAGAGGCAGTGTGGGCACTGGCTACTATCAACATCCACAGCAGCAACAACTATCTGCTCAGGATGGTTGTTTTTAAAATGATAACATATATTAATATAGAGAACAGAATGCTGCCAAGGAATAATTACATTAAACACATGACAATTACTATTAATATGTGAAACTTCCACATCTGCACAGAATGATAACCAAGGCAGAGCACACGGTAAATGTCCCAACAACTTATTAAGCATACAGTAATGTATGCTATTCCTTTATTAGTGATGTTTTCAAATAATTTTTTACATGGTCTAAAGCAGAAACATTCAGTTCCACTATACCAATAAATTTAGGGGACATCAGCAAGATAATTTCTGTTGAAGATAATGAAGATAACATAGCTATATTATAAGGCAGCCTGAGGAACGTGGCAGGCAGTCCCCATGTTTAAAAGCAAGATTTCACACCCCACAACATGCTAGTAACTATGCAGGAAGTCACAGTGCATCACAATGTCAAGCGCATGCTGACATTGCACTCCCACTTTTATAGAAGGAGAACCCATGCATCTAAACAAACACTTTCAGGATGATGGCAGACACTCAAAGGTATGCAATGCCCACAGTGACACCTTTGCAAAGGGAACCAGGTTCAGGAATTTGATATGGCTGCTCCAGAAAACACTTAAACCATTAGCTGTGCATTAGCAAATGTAAGAACACGAACGAACTGGAAACAACGGCTCCTGATATATAAACAATCCTTAATCATGTAAACAGTTCGGTCGAACTGAAACGAGCACTCCAATGCACAATGATGTCCACAAATTGCAAACTCGGCATAGAAACCACTGTTTGTTAAAAAAGAAAATGATTTAATTACCAGACATAAAGTTAAGCGCTTTTCGTCCCACAGGTTGTGGGACTTCTTCAGACAAAAAATACAACCTGTGGGACAAAAAGCGCTTAACTTTTACATGATTAAGGATTGTTTATATATCAGGAGATGTTGTTTCCAGTTCGTTCGTGTTCTTTAGTTCAGCATTAGCAAATGTGCCATGACATTGTTATGGTTAGAGCACTACCACAGAGAGACAGCTGGAAATGGTTAGTCTTCCAGGGTGTGCGTGAAGATTTTAGCACTATGTGTAAATGGCACAGTATAGGGTTAATGCTATGATCACACTGATGCATGCTATGGTGGCAGATTAAGTATCAGTGGCCACCTACATTCATACATTAGTTAGGACTTACCAGACTTGAGCAGGAGTCAGTCTTGGAAGGGGTGCTGTCCAGACACATTGGAACAGATCACATGAGACTACAAATGGTTGTTAAAATAGAAGCAAAACATACTTCATGCAGGCCACATCTCTCCCTTTTTAATTTCTCCAAATCTTTTAGGTTTCTAATACCATGACAGGAATGGATCAAAGTATGATTAATGTTTATGAAATTAGTATTGTTTCACTCTTTGATCAGCCAAAAGTGCTCTTTGCAGCACCCAAAATGTGCCCAGAAAGGATTCCTTCAGTAATTTGTATGGAGTTACATGTATTGGTAATGTATCTAAATAGGAATTTAGACTCTTTTTTTTTATGAGCCGTTACTCCTACTTCTATTGGAACTATCTGGGTATCTTTCTTCCACATTGCTCTCATTTCTGCTTGCAAATCCTGATATTTTATAACTTTGTGTCTCTCTGTGTGCAGGACACTGTAGTCATTGGGTGTGGCTATTTCAATGATCAATGTTACTGTTGTCTTCTTTTCCTGGACCACAATATCTGGTTTTCTAGCATCTATTTTTTGAACTGTTGGCAATGGATGTCCCCATGTGATGTAGACTTCATCATTTTCTATGATGCTTTCTGGCTCATGTTTCCAGTGTTTTTCAACCACTTCAGTACCATAATGTTTGCACAATCCCCAGTGCAGCATTCTTGCTACATTATTATGCCTTTCTGTATACAGTTCTTTTGTCATTGGTATGTCACAACCAGCAACTAGGTGTGTGACAGTTTCCTATTCTGTTTTACACAACCTACATTTGTCTGTTTCTCCCACATGTTCAATGGACTTTGTAAACTAACATGTATGCAGCCCACTATCTTGTGCCAGCAATACTAACCTTTCATCTCTTGGTTTGAATTCACCACTCCTTAACCATTCTTGCATTCATTCCTAACCAGCATGAAGTTCTTTCAGAAGTTTTCTATACTTGCTACTATATTTATGCATTTTCCACATTTCTTGCCTTTTCATCTGACCCTTCACCCTATATTCTTTATTTTGTTTAAACCTCATTTAAGGTCCATATCATGTTCATGCAGCAATGTCAGATCAGTGTCCGCAAGATCACCTGCATAAATATGGTCACATCATCAGACCAACTCATTGTCCAGCTCTTATGACAGCCCATCTTCTAAATTACTTCCACTATCACATAAAGTATCTTTAGGAGATGTGTATGGCACATTTGATCTTGACCTACTGTGATTCGTGTGTGACAAGTGTGATATTTCTATTGCTTACAATTTGACCATCACAAGCACATACCATTGTTTAACTTGAAAGGGAATAAGTTATATAAAAAAGCATGGGTGCTTAGGGCACTTTTAAATTGTATGCAGTTCATTGCTATAATGCTACTGCTTAAAACCTCATGGAACTGTGGAATGAAATCTGTATGTCATAACATATGATCCCAGTCATTAACACCAATGCTCTATGCATTAATATTCTTAAAGCTGGCAATTACCAGCAACGTAAAAGTAGTAATACACAAGTTTTCATGGCAACACAGTAATGAGAAAATTACAGATGAAAATAAGTACCCTGTTGTGCAAACAAACGCTGACAATTCACCTTCACCACTACACAGATGATATTTCTTCTCTTGAGTCACAAATTATTTTGTATGGCAAAATAAATGCAGTACTTTAACAGATAGCATATTTAAACTGAGAAAACATTGCATAATATATAAAATATATTGTATGTTTTCATTCAAATGCAAGGTATGAACTCATGTTAAATACTGAATTAACAGTTTTTATTAATTATACTACATGAGGACACAGTATGTTTATACTTGGGTAAAACACTTCACCAGAATTATTGTGCAAAACAGTTAAAAATTTGATTATTACTTGTAGGATGTCTTACAGCATCACTGAACAGGAGTCAGTGAGCATTCAGACATGACTTTGGGAAAGAATAATGAGTAACTCTTCTGAAATAAAGTATCTGAAGGTGAGAAGGAATATCAGATCAACAGTGACAGCAGACCGTGCACCATGTCACATAACCCGCAGATACCACTGCATGCATCATTCATACTCTGCAGTTTCTTATGAGAAAGGAAATGTTAACCTGACTGTCATGGTCCATAGTTGTGGACTAAACAGCACCTACTTACCTGTGTTGCCATATGTTGTGCATGAGTCTTTCTTATGAGGTCCCCTACAACTGCTGCTGCTGCTGTAGGCTGGTTACCATGAATAAACCCAGGACGCCTATGAGATCTCCAGCATATCTTCAGTCTGTCTCAGGAAGGTCCCCACAGCAAGCATAGTGAGGGCCATACATACCTTTGTATCCATAGGGATAAGAAGTCCATGTGTTCCTCTAGTACCCCTATGGGGGTCAAACATACTTACTAAGACCTTTAAAATATCCCTGCCCACTCTGAACCTATCAAGTATTCCCTCATTATCAAACATATAGTGAGTTACCCTATGCTTCTACCCTGCCTTCGTGGACTGTGAGCATCATTTGATACAAGCCTTTTTGGCTTACCCTAGGAAATAGCAATACTAGCAGCAAGTAGGACAGAAAAGTAGATAGGACTGGGAGCTACACTTTATATACTGTATCTGTGTGTGGTGCGGAAAACTAGGAAAAAATTCACTATAAATCTCAAATAGACGAGAGACCCCTTCCTTTGCATACAGTAGTTTACATTATTCATCATTTACATCTCATTATATGTTCATTTGCTTAGAATTATTTGCAACCATTGTGAATTAGAGTATGTGGCCTCTATGAAATATGGCTTGACTGTGCTTATTTGCAGACATGTCAGATAGTTTTAAAGCTTCCACCTAATGACTATAACTATATTGACTGACTATCACCCTCAGTTTTATTAATATTGGTAGTGTTTCTCTTATTTGGTTAAAATGATTGTTCTTATCTATGATTTTTGTGCACATTATGATAGACTGTTAAATCTGATAAACTAAAACTTAATGATCAAATAACTGTTTACCTCTCTTATGCTCATGGTCATTGTTAAGAATATAATGTCACAAACTTCAGTCTTTACCCATTAAAACGTTTGGAAAACAACTTTCTCCACATTGTCCTAATCTTCATATCCTTAGGGTAAAGCCTTTAAAGCAGCCTCATTCTACAAAAACTATTTTAGAAGTGTATATGTTTGCACATAGTACTGGGTATTCTTCACCAGAATCTCCAGAATAAACTGCAATAGCAGCAGGCCTTGGCAGAATCTTGGATCCATCTCCTTATATTTCACATAGCAATGTGAGAAGTAATAGACAATGGGACTTAAATAACATTTGTTTCCCAGGAAAGTCCGACTGGGACAGAGCCCATTTTCAGCAAAGGCCCAGGGAGAAATTCTCCATATGCATGTCTTTGGAATGTGGGAAGAAACTGGAGCACCAGGAGAAAACCCACATGAACACAGGGTGGACATGCAGACTCCAAAAAGAAGGCACCCCAGCTGAGAATCAAACAGGGGAACCTCTTGCTGTGAGGCAACAATGGGATCCACTGCACCACTGTGCTGCCCTTGCATTTCTATTTGGTCAGAACTGAAGGCTGGATACCTGCAAAATGCCTTCAACATACACTTTGAAACTGTACTGCAGTGAGGCTGTCCTTCAATGCACTGAAAAAAAAATCACTTCTAGTAATCTAGAAGTGTACTGGTACAGATAATTCCCCAGAGAAAATAATCTAGATTTAAAGAGGTCATTGTTCCCTTTTATTCAGCATTGATGATGTTAGTTATTAAATACAATGCTCCTTTTGGAACATAACTCATTAGACATACCAGATGACTAGAAAGACCCCAGAGGTCCGTAACTAAGACTTTCATGTGTTTAAAGACCCTGATTAACTAAGACTTGAAGCCATGTCAGTTTATTTAGTATCTTGTAGACTCTAGAGGTGAGATCTGTGCCTTGCCTTCTGTGCCATTAAAGACGCAGTTGTCTTGCATCTCTTGTATATCCACAAGTCTAATAGTTCCACAAATACCAGAATTAGGTACTTTACCTCAACAATAGATAAATAAAGTATGATGGAAAAACAGATTAATTACACAGTGCATCGCACACATCTGCAGTAGACAGTACCTGTAGATTAAACAGTGGGATACACTATCATGCTTCAAACTGGACTTCGAAAATTGAATGGACACCCACATATTTATCCCATGCTTGACTGGTCTTGTCATCTTAGAGAAATGGGGGTACAGCCTAGAAGTGGGTACTGGCAATGTGTAAATGGTCATGGGACACAACTACCTTGAAAGTCCTATGAATTCCAAACTACACAACAAAGCACAGATACTTTTTACAAAAAGGAGAGGTTAGACTCCAGAAATAAATCAACAGCAAGCCGACAGATTTGTCCATGTGACCTTTTTACCTTTTAGTTTGGATTACATAAAACAGACATTAGCCTGGCATTGCAGGACTACTATGCATTTATGTAAAGCAAATTGCAATAGTTTAGACGTGTTTAAACACAATGAAAGATGTGATGTGCCCACAGTCAACAAAATGGGTGCAATTGATAGGTACTCATTAGCATGGGTGGGTTTGAGTCCCATACGGGGTAATATAATCTTGATACCAGTATAGTTTGTCAGACCCAGTGGCATAATGGATAAGACATGGCCTCATAAGTGGCCTAATGAGTCAGCTATAAACTTAGCTTTGAGCAGCATTCTACTACCACCAAGAATGGTGCTGCAATGTGGGCAAAAGATTACTCACTTCAACAGTCGGCTTAGCTTTTGGTGTCATTCTAAGGATGTGCAATATATATCACCCTGGGATGAGATGGTAGATGATGTTGACTGCTTTGCCAAGATGGCTTGCACTGGTTCCCCAATGGTTTGTTATATTGGCTAAATCCTTGTACACTCAGATAGTGCCTTCTTAGGCAATTCCTGACTTTGAGAACTTTCAATGTAACAAAACAGAATCCAGATAACATAAAGGGATTAATGCTCAATGCTAGTAACCACTACAAAAAACTTCACTCCCTACAAGCAACATCGCAGAGACCTGGTTGAAGATCAACAGGAGGACTCCTTTGGTCCAGGGGTTCAGTGTGTACCATACATTCAGGCCCATTGCATTAGACAAAAGCACTAAAGGTGATGGGGACTCCATACTATTAAAAAGACATTTCACCTCCAGACCCATTAGACAAGATAATGACCTACAACTCCTCCAAGTTCAACTTACTATTAGCAAAAATCCTAATCATATCAGAGCTAACTATAGGACCCCTTCTATATCCTCATCAGTACATAAATACTACCTAACCAGTATGGAGATACCTATGCATTAAGCCAAATACCATTCTCTTAGGAGACTTCAACTACCCTTCCATTAAACTGGAGACTTATACATTCTCATGCATGCCTGACCATAAATTTCTTGACTTCATGAATATAGTTTGTCCCAACCAGTTAGCCCGCATCATGAAGCAGGTGTGATAAAATGTTGGACTTCGTCCTTACTAGTATAGGCCAGCTTTGCTTTCCACAAGCTGTAACTTCCTCTATGGTCAAATCAGACCACAAATCAGTCACATTTATCTTAAGACTGAAGCTGGAAGCATCTGTCAATACCTAGGTATTCAGAGAATATGACACAACTAATCTACTAAAACTGAGTGATGACCTGGCTAAATACAAAACCCTCTTCCAGCTTGACAACCCCAATGCTTATGCAGAATCTTTTACTGTCAAATTCTATACATGTGTAAACAGGTGTATAGATCCATCTGTCCCCATCAGAAGTAAATACAATGCCGAATTTTAAAAATAACCCCCTATGGTGGAACCCTGATATATAATGGGTCTATGATAAAAAAGGCCAAAGAACAAACTGAAGAAACACAGATAAAAACACAAGTGGAAGACCAAAAGAAACAAACTTCTGCAGGTAAAATCCAGTAATGAAAGCCCATGGACCTTATTGGAAAAATGTGAACTATATTGGCAGCTGCATTTGCATGCCAATAACTAGCCTGGACTCAATGAACATGTTTGCTCAAGTTAAAAGCACTGGAAAGATGAGCCCTAAATACAAGGTTTATATTTTACATATTTTTACATACTTTTGTCTTCATTTTTCTGATTTTATAGGGAATGCATTTTATACTATTTTATATATACATACATATATATATATATATATATATATATATATATATATATATATATATACATACATACATACATATTTTTTAATATTTTTCCTTGTTTGCAAATTTTGTCAATTGAATTGGCTCAGTACTACACACTGTGAATTTCTTTGTGGTGGCTCCTTTAAGATGATGCTTCATTTCCTGGGGGCTTGGCGGTCATGTGATTGAATATAAAAGTTACAAATTGTGTGTGTACTTCCAGCAATGTTTATCTGTTTATCTGATGAAGTTCATGTATTTTTGTGAACAAAAGCATTTATCTCTCATAGTTTTAAACAAAGTTTTATTTCAAAAAGTTTCTAGTTTAAAGTTCTGGATTTTACCAGTTGCCTTTCACTTGTGTTTTAAAAAAAAAAAAAGGCTAATTACAGGAAAAAATAAATTTAGCCAGCCCACCAGGCACAATTGCCAAGGATAAAACTCAAGCAAGATATTACACATAAAGCACTAGCAGACCAAGAGAGGAATAAGCTGGTTGACAAACCGTCTTTATTAAAGACTTTGTGCTTTCTCTCCTACACAAACTTGGGTCTTCATCAGAGTCAAACTGTAAATTCATCCCCAGTTTATTAAACTATGTCTCTCATGAATATTGGCAACAAGTAAATGTCCCAACATATCTCTGTTCTGCCCACTTGTGTATTTTTACATGCACAATAAGAGCTAAAAACTACAATGGGAATGTAAGGTTACACTTTTTAAGACCCTTGCTGATCAGCCTAATAAGCACCTATAAACCTATACTAAGTAATCACCTGGTTACAAAGACATGCATCTGGAGCATTTCTCCCTGGGCCTTCGCTGAAAATTGGTTTGTTCCAAGTCGGACTTTCCCGGTTAACAAATGTTAAATAAATAAAGTAAAAAAATAAACATATGCTAAGCCAATACAGATAATTTCTGTAGAAGAATACATCATCTGAAAGTAGCCACATAATGTATTTCAAACCCCATTTTATTTTTGCTTGAAATCAGATAACTGTATTATTTCTTTGCACTAATATAAGACAGCATTTTTCTCTTTTCTCTTATTTGTATTCCCATTAAATAAATAACACAATGAGCTTGCCATGTACCAGAAGAAAGAAAACACATTTCTGTCCTACATTGTATGAGTGAAGACAACTACTAAAGTTATGTATATGCATTAATGCTCAGCTAAACATGTTCAATTCCTTCCAGAAAAATAAACATTTTGGTAGATAACAGATGGTCCTACATGAGAGTTGTAGCTATACTTATTGACTATAATATCAGTCCGCTCTTCAGCATGCTGTCTTCATCTATATAGACAATACAGCTACAATTTAATCTAGTAAGTCCAAAGAGTTATTGCAGTGCAGAGATATTTTAAAAGATAGTCTGTTTAACTTATTTGAGGGATTTTTCCTCTTCCTCATATTAACTACAGAGCTTTTTGAAATATTTATCTATTTATTTATTTTCTATTTTATTGCTGAAGCAAGACTATAAGAAACATTAAAAGATACATTGTAATGGCAGTACAAAGAGCACAATATTCTCCAGTGCTAGAAGATGTACCCCTTCGGACTGTAATGAATTTGAGAATTTGTTGTATTAGCTCCATGTTTATCCAGTCATTAATTTTTATGTTTGAATAGGACAGATCCCTAAAGTTAACCCACATCTTCCTCATTGCCATTTCCAAAATATCTTTCCCTAACTTTTTTTCAGTCTAGTCTCATTTTGAATTTGGAATTCCTGCAGTCCTGAGCATAATAACTTCTCTGTATGCTGATAGATTATTAATGGCCACCTTATCTTCCCTCCATTTATTTATTTTATTTTACTTATCCTTTGTTGATTGGGTTAGCACCACTAGTAGCCTGCTTTCAGGGAAGACCATAGGTGATATTTATACTGTTAGAGGAGATTTGGCTAGGGCACTGGGGAACTTCCCCTACCTGTCATTATTGTGAGTAGGACCCATTTTGAAGGAGCCCATCCTGTTTCCATTCCAGGTGCAGAGGTGACCCAGAAAACATGAAGGCAAATGGAGAAAGGAGGAGATGATGGAATAGTGAAAGCAGTTGAGGAGAAGGCAAATAATAAGACCAGAGAATGTGTGCAGGATTCTAAGGAAATATTTCAAAGAAACATCTTTAATGGAGATGAGTCAGCAAGTGATGGCTGTCAAATTACAATCCTCCTGTCGGGAAGGTTGAGGGATGATTTACTTAAAGAAATGGTGGTGCAGAGAAATCCAGAAAATTAAGTTAATTCCTGGGGTGGGGGGGACTATGGAGGAAATACAAGAGGAGGATGCAGAGACAATCCTGAAGAACAGTGCTGAGATGGAAAATAAAACATATACAGAGAAAGGAAAAAAATGCAAAAGAGGAGTAGCAGAAGAGAAGGCAGAAGAAAATGAAAAATGGAAGTACGTGGTATGGATTCAAAGTAAAGAAGGCAAAGAAATGGGCAGGGATGAAGTGTGGGGCAATTTAATAGTTCCTTTGGGTGTAAAGGCACATGAGGTAAGAACATTTATTTTTATTAACAAAGAGACATTTTGTGACATATTTGAGACTTTTTTTAAATGGGATATTTTCTTGGAGAATATGAAAAAAGAAAGACTGTAACCCATGGAATCTCTATGTGATAAAAGCATTTAACAGGGAAATAAAAAAGCATGTACAATTTTAAACAGAGCTAGAAAGAAAGACTTTGAAAGGACATTTGAAAACTTTCTATAAAGAAGTACTAGACATTGTAAATGTTTATGACAAAAGGGTTTTATGGACTGGTGCCTCAGGTTGTAATATTGTGTTAAAAATAGAAAGAGAAAAAAAATTATACATGTACCAAGCAAGATAAATGTGGAGAGGAATAAAAGGACATTTGATAAATAACTGACAAAAGAAAATGTTATATTTGTAGGGAAATGGGACATGGTATAAAAATGTGAATTAAAATGTTATACGTGTAACAAAATTGGATATTTATGAATGGATTGCAAAAAATAAAAAATGTCTAGGTGATGAAGTAAAGATCGGGAGTATATATTTTATGATGAATTAAATTTCTGTGTTGAGTATAACATTTGGGAATAAAGATGTAAGTAGAATTAAATGAAAAAAAATAGAAAAAATAAAACAATCCTGTCTTTTCTGGAAAACATATAAATCATCATTCAGAAAAAAAGGCTTAATTGATAAATTCACTATTGATGGGAAAATAGCTTACTTAGCAAATCTATGCATGTTGCCAACAGTGTTTGAAAAGGAATTATTGTAGATATTATTTTTTTTCATTTATTTGGGAGTGCCTCCAACACCCCTCTAACTACATATACTAACTCCAGGATTGCACTACAGTGGGGAAAAGGGCATATACCTTTCACTTGCCTTACAGTACTGTACACAGTGCCATATATACTAAGTTCAGTTCAGTGAATTGAGATTCACTGAAACGTGTTTTCAGTACTTTGTGTTTTCAGTGAAGTGGTTGGGGTGAAATTAAATTCAGTGAAATGAGATTCAGTGAAACAAAGTAGACCTGTATATTTCTTGCCACTTGCTCCCTATACATCTAACAGCAATCAATCCTCTGTCACCAACCTAACTGTATCTGTAGAGGACTTCTCTACCATCTATGCATCCTGCTCATCTTTTGGTCCTATATTGATGGAGCCATTTTTAGGCAAGAGATTCTTTTCAATACCTCTGGCCACACCTTTTTGGAGTACTCCAATAGTCTTCACTTTTTCATATAGAGGAAATATTTTTTTATATTTAATAAAAAATAGATCTTACTGCATTTCAATCCTTTCCTTCCAGATAGGTCTTCCCAACCACCACTGTTAAGTGAGTGATGTTGATCCCAGTACAGCAATCAATCTCTTAAATGCAGTCTATAATTGATGAAAATGGAGCCATTCTCCCTCAGATAATGGATAAACCTACCCAAAACATTTGTATGACATAAATGAAATTCCCCAAAGGGGCAAATAGCAAAGAAAATCCATTATCTTTAGAATTCTCCTAATACTCCAGTTATTCCAGTCCACTGTTTTCCCTTGGCCTCTAATATATATTATTACAAATAGTTTATTTGGTCATCTTTCTCTAAGTATCCAAACTTTCAGTTTTCTGCCATTCTTCAACTTGATTTCAATGCCTAATTTTTCATCTTTCCATTTCTCCCTGCTCAGGTCTGTCTCACCTACTTCTCCTTCATTGAGATAAAAACGTATTTTCACTGCCAGTAGGTACATCCTAAGATCAGCACCCCCTGTCTACCTCTCCTTCTCTGGAGATATGTATATATAGTCCCTTATTACAGATCCTAGCAGCTTTTTTATTCCAAACATACCTATGACAGTTCTGTTGAAATTTAGCTAGCCATTTAATTCCATCTTCAAATGATGAATGCCTAAAAACGTAAAGAACCTGTGGCAGCATCATAATTTGAATAGCATTCATCTTCACCTTAGATAACTATCTATAGTGCAAACTCGAAATGTGCCGTGAAACACTACATTTAAATTATCAGTTCCTAGCATACAATCAGGTGAGCTGTAAAGAGTTTGAATAGCTTCCAACAAGAGGGAATGGATTCAAAACATCCTCTTACTATTTGTACCAACAATTCTAAAACAGATAAAATAAAAATAAATAAGCCAAGAGAGGGCATTCTTGCCTTATACTTCTCTCAACTTGGATCTTAGAAGTGAGTTTGCCATTAACTGTATACAACATTAAGCCACCTACAAAATTGGGCCCCAAAACCAGCAGGGTAAATAGAAACAACAACTCCATCATATTGAATGCTTTTCTAATATCAAAAAGTATTATCCCTGCATTCTCCCAGTGTTCACTCTCTGCCTACATAATGAACTTTTCAATTACCACTTGTTCCCACTGGCAGATCTAGCCTTTGTAAAGCTTCTGTCTTACTACAATTTGTTATAATATTAGGAAGAATGTTCTTCAATAGTTTAGCTAAAATCATGGCAAAAGTCTTTGTCTACATTACTTAAAAAATGGATCTATAGTCCCCAGGGATAGTAACTTCCTCAAATCCTTTAGGAATTAACATTGCCCTTGCTGTAGTAAAAGTGTGAGGAAGTAGACCTGTTTTTGCCTAGTCATTAAAAACCTGACATGGCCCACATATAAAGATCTTCCAACTACCTATGGAACACTCCTGGTAAGCCATCTTCACTTGGGGTCTTCCCAAACTTAAGTTTAGACCTTGCCAACCATATTGCTTGTATACTAATATCCTTATCAATGATGCTGCCTTTCTATTCTGACAAGTGACACCCTCTCTGTCTCATACGGAATCTCCTTATGTCTTCACTGCAGTACCTCACTAAATGCGAATGGTATAGTTTACCATAAAATTGTACAAATACAGTACAGAGTCAATTATTCAAATTAACTGGGACCTGGGGTACCTCAGATAATCAAACTGTTTGAATAATCAAACATATAATTGAAACAGATAAAAAACTTCTAAAATCTTGTTTTTTTCTGCATGCAGGGAATGCAATTTTCAACCAATCAGCAATTCCAGTGGACTATAAAGAATATTTTTCACATACAAGCAGGCTACAATTTCAAAACACATGTACAGGCAAATATGTATAATGTTTACATATTCAGACTTTATGATTTTGAATACCTGTAAACTTTCAAAGGCTGCATTTAAATAGTTGATGTTTCGGATAATTGATGTTCGGAAAATTGACTCTCTGCTGCATGTCTTGAATACCATCCTCCACTTTCAATCCTAGTGTCAACTTCTTTTTACTTTTATCCCAAAGTTTTCAAGCTAAATACCTCCCTGTATTTTCTCCACATAGCCAGCAGAACATGCTGCAGTGTATAAAACCTTTCTCAATAGCTGCAATCCCCTTCTCAACTATCATAGCTCAAAGCTTCTCCTGAAACAAACCAACTTACAAAATCTAAGAGCTGCTTCTTTTCCATGCAAAGAGGTTTGGACTTGTTATTTTAAAATCTATTTTACATAAACACACAGTTTGGTGCCAGGCCCCAGAACTCACACCTGGTTGTCTGCCAATTTCATCATGTCAAATTTTAATTAAATATTGAAATAAATAAATAAATAAATAGCCACCACACAATAAATTTCAAACTCTATTTTGCACAAATGAATGATTTCTTGCCAGCACCCACAAGAATAATTTATGCACATCACATATCAGACTCTAATAATGTTTTAACAAATGAATACAATAAAGGCCGCGCAATTTATTTCAAACACCAGTGTTTGGCCTGGTCCCCTTCAATAAATACACCACACCAAATGACCCTTGACCTTTATTAAACTTCCATAAACATAACTTTATTGAACAATATTTTAATTTATTGATCAGCATGAACATCATATAACCATTTACAAGGGCAGTGTAACCCCACTCACCCTAACCAAATAAGCAGCATCCTCACCTGCACTCACTTATTTTTACTTATGAAGCAGCGTCCTTACCTCTGCTCGCTTACTTATCAAGCAGCGTCCTCCTCTCCACTTGATTACTTATCAAGCAGCATCCCATTGCTCACTTTCATTCCCCAACTCATCGAATTAAATATCCAACACCAGAGGGGTCACAGAAGAGGGACAGCCTGCCCCTCTTCTCTGACAACAAGCCTGACACAGGCTATTCCCCCTCATTCACTCCAAAATCTTTAGCAAAGCCTTCAAACAAACCTTAGTATTCACTGAAAAGATCCAAACCAAAATCATGCAGGTGTACTCCATTCTGTATGAACCAAAATGGATCCTTGTCATAGCCATCCCAATGTCCTATCATATAACTACTCAAAGCAGCCAGTTGCCTAAGTGGCCTAATATTAACAAACCGATGAGCTCTATCCACAGCCAAAATAACCATGGTACTACCTCTGACCACATAATACACATAATTGAGTATAACCTCTTAAAATAAAATAAATCCTCACTAATCATAATTACCAAATGTGGCTTCAGACGTGTGCCCAAATCATTAGCTGGCAAATGTACTACCAGGACACAAAGGAGCTCAATGCCACCCAGAACAGTGCAGACCCATTTATGGGTCATTTGGCCTAACTGCAATCCCCTTTTGCCACCCAATGGATATAAGCATTACCAAAATGAAATTCCCTTTCCTAGAAAGTTTACTTTAGCCAGTCACCGACCCCAATTATCTGCTATAGGACAAGAAAGCACTTAAGGACAAACAACCTACCATCTTAATGAGTTCAATCAATATGCCTTCCTTCTCTAAATCTGACACCCTTTCACTGCACAAAGAATGAATGAAAACCTCTCTCCCGAAACACCAGCACACCGAAACACTTTCCTCATCATATCCCAAACAGATTACATGTCATAACTCACTCTTGCCCTTTCCTTAATACTACTGCCGTCCCTTTCCAACTGATCTGCTTTAGATCTATCAATGCAAATATCCTTCAACATAGACCACCAACCAAATTCAGTAAATTCACGTAACTCTGCCACCCATGCAACTATACTAAACTCAGCTAAATCTACCTTGTCCAACTGAACTGCCTTACCTTGTTCCATAACATGAACCCAATATTTCAATCCTTCCCAACAAACTCCTTCCTCCTCCAGCAGCCACAACACACAATTTAACAAAATCTTGTAATGCTCTTCCATACACCTTCCTATTAAAACCTGCCTAGGAAACCTGTGCCACACATCTGATAATTCCAAGCCAACCTGACACCTTGCCTGGCAACACCATGGCCTCATAACACTGGCCTATTGTCCAAATGAAAATGAACCCTTTTCCCCACAACTTCTCCTGCTAGACCTTAAACTTTAACTAGACTGAACTAATTCCAAACAGTAACATCCCTCTTCCAAACATCCTTCCATCCTGCCGGCCAGTGAGCCATAAACCATTCCCCCTAAAATATGCCAGCAACCCAATACTTCCTGCCATATTTGTAAACAATTGCAAATCCCCTTGAACAACCCAATCTACCAGCCATAATGGCATGCCATAGTCTGAAGAGCTCCATGGCATCCTTAATCCAACCTTGTCCTTGGATTTCACTGATCAAATCTTTTACTTTCAAATGTGTTACCTCCTTATCATGGCCTGCATCCACTAGTAATCCCAGAAAACAATGCCTTGCTTGCGCCTTCAAACTTCTGACTAGACAACCGAAGCCAGTTCCTCACACATCCTCAAAACACATGCATACCATGTAATGCTCTGTCAAACCCTTCATCTACTTTTAAAAAGTCATCCAGATAATGTACCTCTTCTGCTAACTGATGCCCACTCTGCACTCCCCCATCTGCAAAAGAAAGGAAAGCTGTAAGTCCCCTGCAGACACATAAACCAAAACTTCAACAGTAGGGTCTGCCAAGGGCCTACCTTGTTCATCAACCACACAGCTGCTACCCTGCCCCACATCCCCTATTCTCAATAACCTGGCACTGTTGTATTCCTCAGCAGATCCTTTCACAGCCAATGAAGGACATACTGCAGAAAAACAGTTTTATGATACAAGCAGCAGTAACCAAACCTATGCTTTTACATGACCAGATTAAAACTCAGCATAAATTGAGCTACCCCTCTAGTATGTTACAACTAAATACTACGGATGAGTGGTAATATAGATATCAAAATACCTGGGTTACCTCGTGATTTCCATACAAAATCAAATACTGCACTGTATGGGCAAAGTTAACTTATTTTGTAAAACAGTCTTGGAAGCATTTCTTCAAACAAGCACTACAAGGATATTCCCATGCACTCTTACACAAATTAAAAGTTTTTTAAAAAACTATCTTTTAGAGTGTGCGATCTTGGCAGCTTCTCCCATGTGCTGCTTTCTTCTACAAGCGGGTCTAACTGCAACATGTACCCAGCAGTGAAAATTGAGATGCTTAAACAAAGAGTAAAATACCTCCATAACATACCCATACCCCTCAAGTGTACCTCATTTCAAGGAACATTCCTCATTTGGGGTCATAAAAGTTCATGTTCCTCGAAGTTCCACATTGAAAAGTCTGTCACACATTCCATGTTAACAATTTAACTGATATCAATGATAAATAAAACTGAATCAAATTATTTCAATAACAGACCTATTCTATAAATTATCACATTTAACCATGAGCTTTCTAGTTCAAGTTATTAGTAGGCCATTAGTAAGTGTTCCACCTTATTACCTATTTGTTCCACATTATAAGAGGCAGTGGTCCTCATCTTGGAGATGGAAGAAGAATCAGGGTAAAGAATAATTAAACCATTCCATACTTCTGCCAATACAGCAGATCACAGAGCCTGTGACATGTTAAAGGGGAGGCTTTACCTAACATAACCCCCATCACAATTCTAAACTTACAACAGGTTTCATCTGAGAAATGTCCATGTAGTAGAGGCACTCACCGCCACAGAAAACTCACCATCTTCACCAACTACTCATTCTCACAGGAGACAAACACATGCAGACCCCTCTTCTATAGCATCCCTTACTTACCACTTCAACTCACTGAAAAGGAGACATCCTTAGCATTATCTTCATGAAACACACTTTGTGAACTTCTTGGGAAACAAATTAACGCAAAGTAGTGCAAATAACTTTGATTGTGGGTGAATCAATCAAGCATGCTAGTAAAATCAGCAAAAGAAATATTAACTAAAATTCCAAATTCTAACTCCCACCCCTTAGAAACTGTCTGCCCACCACACTTTTGACACAAGCACAAGCACTCCCCCAACTTGAAGAGCAATGCTAAAAGTGCGACCTTACCTGTGCTCTCCTGCTAGCACTTGCCTGCCCCTCATCAATCCCCTGCCCTGGTCCCAACCTCTCAGTGGAAGTGTTGGAAAAAATGAACTGCTTCCTCCCTTTCATAGGTTCATTTTGGTTAACTACCTTACAGGGATGATTTAAAGAGTATTGTGCTTACAAATTCAGCCTCTTCATACATACAGGCTCTGCAAGCCCCCATGATCCCCACTCATAAATGGGAATCAAACCCTTTACCTTGTGTCTGAGGCAAACACATTATCACTATGTCTACCCCTTGTCTTCTGCATTATGCTAGCTGTCTGGGACTCAAAAATCGAGAACCCTCCAAAATTCAAAGAATGGACCTAACTTATGAGGTAAACTCCATCCATTCTGCCACATCTGGGCAGTACCAAAGTCTGGTTACTGCAAACAGCAGTAAAATTGTGTGAGCCATACCCTTCAACATCTTAGAGCAAAACATCTAGACAAAGCTATAAATAAGAGGGACAAAGGCCTAAAACTAGGGACAATTTTTTTATTGCTCTTTCAAACTTAGAAAATTGATAGATAACCGGTGTTGCGTTAGCATGGATTTTCGAAAGGGTAGGAAGTTTGTAACTCAAATGTCTATCATCATATCTACCTTCAAGCTTTAATGATTTGCCAGTAACTTGTCAGATAATCACAATTTTGTGAAAAATGGACCAAAATATGAGGCAAAGACCTGGCCATTCTGTGCATAGCTCTTACCCTCTTAGAGCAAGAAATCTGGATAAAGCCATAAATAAAAATGGGACAAAGGCCAAAAATAAGGACCATTTTAAATGTTGCTCTAACAAACTTAGAAATTTGACAGAGTAACAGGTTTTGCAGTCACGTGATTATCTGAATGGTATAAAGTCTGAAACCCAAATGTATCCCATTATTTTCTAACTTCCATCGCTAATGATTTGCCACTAATTTGTCAGAGAACCACCATTTTAATGAAAACAGACCAAACATATGAAGCAAAAATCTGGACATTCTGCAAAAACCCATACATTTGAGAGGTATGATTCTGTGAAAATCTGTACAAGTACATCCACTGTTTCTCCCCATGGTCATTAAGGCAATAGCTGGTATACGTGCCAACTGACTGTGACATGCCTAGCCTCACAACCCATGAAAACACTTAATCAGCACCTGAAGTTGCTAGCATAACCAGATTTGTCTTAGCACAACACTACCAAATATCTGGCCCCTCACCTCATCACCGAAGACAACCTCCCCTACAGGACTCCAACCCAATGGCCTATCTGTACTCTAAATCAACAGGAGGCTAACATAAATGGGGACTAGGACTACATGACTACCATATCTCTCAACCTCTTAGAACAAGCAATCTGACAAAGCCACAAAACAATGGGGACAAAGGTACAAAAACAGAGGCAATCTTTAAATATTGCTCTTACAAACTGAGAAAATTAATAGAGTAATAGGTTGTGAAATACTATACAGAAGCCTGCATCTGTCTGCCATTATTTTCTGACTTTAATCCTTAATTTGTCAGAAAACCTTGATTTTAAGAGGAACAGACCAAAAATATGAGGCAAATCTAAACATTCTGCAAATATCTGTACTGTTGAGAGGTATGAGAGCACCACAAGATGATGAGAAGCCTGACACCACTAACAGTTAATGGCCAGGTTGCAACTGAGCATGTGCAGCAACAAATGTGTGTTCCTAAGCTCACAAACCAAACACTCAACATCTATACTGCAATACAGGGATTTAGGAGGCCCGTTAAATGCCAGAATGGTAACATACAATGGCCAGCACTCCACTATCGCCAATGAAACCAGGGTCAGCTCCACTAAGTCAACTATTCGGCCCACTGAGGTTGCATTCCACTCTCAGACTCTGACTAGGCAGGCACCATTAATCTTCGCAGAAACAACCTGATGCCACCAGTGAAATGATACCAAGCCTAATCACAATAGAAAGGCTAGTTAAGCAGATCCAGCAATACCCAAACCACCCCAATGACCCCAGACAAATTAGTAAATGTGGCTCACTCCTTCAAACTCCCCTTGAGCCCACAATAACCACAACTGACAAAACAGCCCCCAACAACTAAACAACGACTAAACAAAATTGCACTCTGAAGCCATTCAAAGTCATGTCCAAGCCACACAGACTTCAATAAAAAAAGGCATCTGGCCATACAGCTCCTCTAACTACTTAACAGAATTCCTTCCATGGCCTACCTGCACACACTACCTACTGATCATCTTGGGCATACTACCTGCAAGTAGCAAGTTCATGCCACAATCTGATCTCTTACCCAGTTGCACTCACACAAAACCAGTTAAACCCCCCCATGCATTACCAACTTAACCTTTCACTACCATCTTAACTCCACAGCTATTCCTAACTGACCCTTCTCTGAAGATGTCCCTGGGCAAATTGGTTTGTTCTCAAACCTCATTTATATAAACCCACAGTTGCTCACTAGGCCTCATACCTCTAAACAGGTTTGGATTTTGCAGAATGTCCCTGATTTTACTTCATAGTTTTACTGTATTCTTCATAAAATGTATTGGTCCATAAAAAATGGTTGTGGGTTGCAATTACTAAATGAGAAACCTTTTAGCTTTAGAATCTTTGCTTCAAAAAACATGTTAATGTGAAAACTGTTTTTCTGCAACCTTCTAAGTACATAAGAGTAATATTAAAACTTGTCTCTCTTCGGGTAATTCTTGGGTGTTGGCAGAGGATCTAGTTAGGTATTGCTGGTGGCTCAACAGGTAGCATTTATTTTTTTATTTCCTCTTTGACCAGGTAGGTGGTCCTTTTCAACCATGACATGGGCTCGTTCAGGCATATGTAAAGACACAGTATACAATACATGCAAACATTCAACTTAACTGTGAATAAATTACATAAATTGTTACATTTTAACAGTGAACAAAATTTAACAATATTGAAAATTGCATAATTAATGGTATTTACAAGACATATGCAAAACACAATATTTTGGAAGGAATCTATGCTGTTTAAATTGGATTGCTTACTTAAAGGCTTGCTTCATGGTGAGATTAACAGTGAATTAACCATTGTCACTTATACAGGTGCAAGTACCTTCCATGATTAGGTGTTCTGTAAGGGCTTTAGTCAATATATCTGAAGATCTGATTTCATTTGAGAGTTGTTCCAGTAAGCTGGTTCAGCTCTAGAGAAAGTTTTTTCCCCATATAATAGTTTTAAAGTGAGGTCTGGATACTGTCTGCTGTCTTCTTGTGTACCCCTTATTAAAGCATATCCCTTTACTGGCAACTTTATACTGAATAGGCAGCAATAGCAAAGTTTATTCACTTTGGAATGTAGTTAGCTAAAAAGAAATGAGGCTGTATCTGTTATTTGTAGCCAATTTACTTATTTTATCAGATAAAAGTGGTGTGCACATGAACTGGTGAATAGTGAAAATCTGAAGATTTTATTTTCCATTATCTGAAGTCTTTTTGTGTTAAAGGCTGAGTGTAATGTAATTAATGGTATGGAGTATTCCATTTTTGATAGGAGGGCATTCTTTGTATTTGGTAGTCTGGATGCTGGGTTATTCATGTGTGATTGTGCTGTAATATCTGTGCACAGTGAATGATATGGATTTGTCCAGTGTTACCCCCAAGTTTTGTGTTTGTATTTAATTACACTTGGAATAAAGTTACCATTTGTGCCTCTGTTATAGTGTGTTCATAAGCTTCTTAGCCTTTGGGTTATGGCAAATAGCATTATGTTTGGCTTACTTGCATTAAGCATACATTTGTTCAAGAGAAATCACTGACATAATGCAGAAGAACTGCTTTGTGCTTTTGTTTACAGTTTTAGATGACAATTGTTGGCTATCGGCAGTAGGATAACATCAATATATACGATCCCATGAGTAGGATAGCATCAGTATATAGGATCCCATGAGTAGGGTAACATCAGTATATAGGATCCCATGAGTAGGATAACATCAGTATATAGGATCCCATGAGTAGGATAACATCAGTATATAGGATCCCATGAGTAGGATAGCATTAGTATATAGGATCCCATGCAGCTGGTTAAGGTCATTGATACAAGAAGAACACTGAATTCCATTTTTACACTAGGTGCCTGGATTCATTTTGCCTGTCTGACAGTGCAGAGGATTAAGTCTGTGAGCTGTTAAAGAGCTGTTTCTTGTATACTAGGGTTTGAGTACCACAGCTTTCAGCTCTTTAATGTGCTACTTAAGTAGTGCTTAGGGGTTACTATTGAAATTGGCTTGGGCTCCTGAATGGTCTCCTGGGCTGTATGCCTTGTAACCACATCTCTATAAATATTTAGAAAGTATCCTCCATTTCTACAGTTTCTAATGGAAAAATAACCTGTATTAGTTGTGGCAAACTGAGCTGCTATCTCTGGTAATGGCAAAAGATAAAAAGCATTTTGTACTCATTCTAAATAGAAAGTAGGCAATTGGAGAAGGGGCTGTTACTTTATTTATACATTGACTTTCAAAAGTCTACTGCTTATGTGCTCCAAAGAGAACTTCCTGCTTTGATTTTTCAAACAATGTTAACACTGAAAAAAAAAACACTCCTCCATTATGGATGCTTTCACTCTTTTGGCCAGGTCAGCAAGGCAGGTGTATAACCAGTCCTTTCAAATCAAAATGAACATGATGTAATTAATTTCTTAAAGTTTACAAATACACATACTGTCCATTTCAGAGACAGTCAAAGGCAGGGAGTTGAGTTAAGAGGCTCAGAGGTATGAGTCCATATGTTGTTGCCTCCCATGAATAATTTAAAAACATTCAGACTTCTGCTACTGCTGGTCTTTTATGGTGTGACCTGCCCCTTAGAGTTCACGGGCTGTCCTTTTATGGCGTGACCTGCCCCTTAGAGTTCATGGGCTGTCCTTTTATGGTATGACCTGCCCCTTAGAGTTCATGGGCTGTCCTTTTATTGTGTGACCTGCCCCTTAGAATTCATGGGCCTCCTATTCTTTGCCAGTGCTGTTCCATGATTTGAGGGAACAGTAAGCATGAGGAATCATTAATAAGTGTACTGACATCCCCCAAAATCTTTACAGACTGTGTCTGCTTGAATATTTATTTAAGTATGAAGCATGGTTTCCTAAATAAATAAATAAACAAAAAAAAATACATAAACAAATAAAGAATGGCCTGTTGCATCAGTAGCCAAAGGTGCTGCACCCTAATTTTATCCTTGCCATGGGCCCTACCCCTGGAGTTGTGGGATCTGTGATGGTGCCTAAATTGCCCCATTATAATCCACCAATGACAGGTTTCTTGTCTGTTCCAGTATTTAAGCGAGAAACCTACTTGTCCACAAGCGATGTCTGCTGCTCATACTGAATGCAGCTGTGGCTTTTTTTCCATTTTCTAATGGTTATATATATTATATATATATATTATATAATATGTTATATTATAGTCATGGGCTGCCAGCTTCTGTCAAGAATTCTGGAAAAAGCTGAAAATAATGGAGGGTCAAAGGCTCAAAATCAGGGACATGTTTTGTTTAAATATTACTGTAATTCACTCAGAAAGGTTTTGCACAATTGCATTGACATACATTTTCAAGAAGTATACTGAAACTCTGATATCTGACATTGACTGGCAGTAATCCCGAAAGATTTACCAGAAAAAAAAAAAAAACATGACATGACAAAAATATGAGGCAAAATTAGGTATGGGAAGTATGAACAATTCTACAAGTGGTTAACAGGCATCATCCCCTCAAACATCATTCCACTGTTATTCTTGCTACTTTCTCTATTAACATCTTTAAAAATCCACCTACACGGGCTTCCCAGTTGCTTGCAGAAATGATGATGAATGGCAGAAACTGACAACAAAATAAACTCCTGCCTGCCATTTAATGTGTAGATTTTCTTATAGCCCCAATTCACAGACACACACACACACACACACACACACACACACACACACACACACACACACACACACACACACACACACAAACACACACACTATCTTGGGTGACCCCCTCAGCTCTTCCGTTATCTGCATGCTGTGCTCTGACTTAAACTACAATCATGCTCTACTTTTTTTTCTGTTTTTTAGTTTTAGCAGACAATGTAGTACCAGAAAGACTGCCAAGTGTTAAGCATTTTGACTGGGGATTTAGCAAAGACATTAATTAGTTAGTGATTCCTTTTGACATAAAGGTTGAGCAGAAAAGGAAAAGCTTTGTTTGAAGAATGTGAAACACTTTTTTTTCATTTTTTCAAGCTAGAAACTACAAGAACTGGTTCCCTACTGAAATGTCAGCACTCAAAATACCAAGTGCTAACAATATGGAAAAAAAGGCCGAAAACACAGAAGATCAAATCTCTAAAATCACTATTCTGCTTTAAGCTTCTTTTTGCAGGGGGGGTGGGGGGGCATGCCCCCCTGCATCCCCCTCTCCAGACTTGTATAAACCAACTCCAAGATTGCCATATGATGGAGAAAAAGTAATATTCTGAGAAATGGCATGTCAGACTTGGTATATGTAAGCCCGTACTTTCTGCCAATCAATCCCCATATTTTGGGACCTCAATGGTTACCCCAAGCACTAACTAATGATTTATAAAACTTTTTTTAAAACAAACTAGTATTTATTCCCATCTGTTGTCACCTGATTTTCTAGCAAGTATGTATGAATATGATGTGGAAGAATACTGTAAATTTATAAAAAAGTCTTCACAAGAATAGCTGTCCTCTTTGTAAATCAATATGGAAATCTAAAGAAATATAATGCCATTATTGTTAAATTAGATGGCTTCAACAATAAGGGAGAAATGCACAGTACATAGGAACTGTAAAGATATACAGAAAGAGTCACACAGAAAGTGGTAAATAAGGAAAATGCACCAGGAAAATGTGTTACATGGTTGTGAATAGGTAGGAAAGGGTAGCGAAAGAATAACATTCTTAAAAAGTAGCAGGAATGTCAGGCACCAAAGCAAATATCAAGGACTGTTAATTGGTGGAAAAGGAAACCAAACAAATCGCATCACTTCATCGGCTGCTAGCTCTTCCCTGCAGCTCTACAGTGCTTACTGTGTTCTGGTTTTAAAGGGAAGTAAAAGGACACCTTTTTTAAATAAATACTTCTGATAAGCATTCACAATGTAAATGAGGGCAGATATATCCTATCAGTAGAAATACCTAGGAGAACAGGGATGAACACAATCACTTCAGAAAAGAAATCTACATGAGAAAATGCCAAATCATAATGATGGATTTGGCAACATATATCTCAGAGAAATAAAGGTAGAAGTACCTTTATTTCTCTGAGATATATGTTGCCAAATGTATTTATTTAAAAAAAATGTCCTTTTACTTTCCTTTAAAACCTGAAGTTATTGTTCCTTGTGGACTTCAAGATGATTTTCCCCATGGGAATTCAAATGTTTACCGCAACGTAGTGAAGTTGCAGAGCCTATCTCTAATGTTGAATCATGTGACTGATGAATCCTGTAAGGAGGACTCTAGCAAAGACAATGAAATTCCAGAAACAATTGAAATGAAATGGGAATGGAAGCAAGAGAAAGGCTAACATGATGACATTATTGTGGTCACATGTTCTTTGTGTGTTTGTGTGGGGGGGTACCCCTATAAAGAAAACATTACATGGACCACAGCAGTACTCATATAAAATGGTGGTTTGTTAATACGGATGATGTTCCCACCAAAATCTGAGACTGTAGTAAAAAATTGTTTATAAATCTTTTGATTGTTGCATAGTAAAGACAGAAGGATGGTGTACTCCGAAAGTTTGGTTAAATGAACCTGTTTGTAGACAATGTATTTTTAATGTTGGTCGACTTATTGTTCAAGACATTGCTAAGTCTGAACATGAAGTATTGGAATTCAAGGGGCATTATGAAAAATATGCAACTGTCAACCCTTGTTTTTAACTTAGGTGCTACTTTCAATGTTATGATATAAAGGTGCATTTCAAAATTAAGAGTGATGCTTCAGGAAGCATATGCTATTGTTTACTTAAGGTATTACCTCATTTAACAACTAAGTGGTGTTGAGATTAACTCCTCTGGCAGCCTACACATATCCTTGTATTTCAGAGCAGTATCTAGAAAATCAACTTAAAAGCATAAGATGAAAATATGTAACTATTTTGTGAACAATAAAAACTATTAAAACTGCACAAATAGTAATGTTATCACTAAGTAGTATTCTTTACAGTGATAATAGTCAGTGCATTCATAGTCTTTCTATAAATAATATAATATATTATAATGCACAAAAATCCAGAAGTATATATTTTGCTAAACTTTCACAGACAACTTGACATATCTTGGAAACTTTATAGCCTAGACATATATTGTTAGAGCACTTTTGTTAACCAGACATAAGCCTTCATATGATAGCAAAAAATTCCTCTGAGTGCATGCTTTTTAAGATTTGCAGAAATCTGAAAGCATATGCTGAAGTGCATTATCAGGAATATAAGTAATACTAAATTTCTGTCAAGATGTGCAGCTTAAGTTAGAAATATCAATGACAGTTTTCTTCAACAACATTGAAGGTTTCACCTGATGCTATGCAATAATTTGTAAGTCACTTGGTTTGTGAAGTATTAAGTACATATGGAAATATTGCTTATTTTCATAATTACTAACAACTATCTCCATTATCTTGTGATATAAATGGACATTGCCATTGAATTTTTCTGTGTTCCACCATGGCATTTTGCACCATATTTCTAAATAGCATGTATGTCTGCCAGTTATGAAGATATGAACATGAACATGAAAATAAGAATAAAAAGTGGCAAAAAAGTGATTAATTTCTCTAGTGCAGGCCATCATAGATTAATGATCTTAGTGTTATTGTGATAATTCTGCGCCCTTTCCAATGCTGCCCATTATTAGATGTAAGTTGATTTGTTAAAGAAGCCACACCCAAAAATGTCTAGACCCTATAAGGATCCGCAGGTTTTTACTAGTCTACAGAAATGTGCTATATGATTGAATACATCAATATGAGTGACCACATGTACACATGCTATGGACGTACAAAATACGGGAATTAGTTTTTTGCCGGCATGGCTGATGTTAACATATTGGGGACCAACAACAAGTTTAAGACCCAGGATCCCTCTAGCAAAAATTATGTTGCCACAATGTACTGCAGCCTCCACCTGAATACCTTGTCCACAACTGTTGTCATTGTTATTGAACCAAGTGTTTTTTTCAGTACAAACAGATACATGATTAGATTTTGAAAGAGAAGAATTGGTGCTAATCCTTATGAGTCTTCATTGTGTTAGAGATGCTATCTGACTTATTAGCTCCACTAATTTTTGTTGGCATGACAGACCTGTATCAAAGTAAGATAACTTCTATGGTTGGGGGGGGGGCACACAGGAGCAGGGGAAGGGATCCTAGCTGATGTAGAGTCTGCTGGTATCCATGACCAGCAATGTAAGCAAGTTATGGAAATATGTTTGGGATATCTGATTATTTTAAAGGAAAGAAAGGGGGAATGTGTTTTCCTGACATTTCAGTGGTAATATGGTACATTATTTGTGGCATAGTTTAAACTCCTGCCAGGATGACTTCGTATAGAGATTAGCATCTTGAAAGCTGGCAGGCATACCATGTAGATGTACAAATTTTTGACAATATAAAAGTAAATTTTGAAGGCAATATTCAAGGTATATATAATGCTTTACAAATTGGTTACAGTAGAAGTGCGATGTTTCAAGGAGTGAGCTGAATGCTTATATTTAATCATGGTGTTATTCTGAATGTGTGTGTGATGACTATACAGGGGGTGTGTTGAAACATATAATGGTAGGAAAGTCGACTCTGTTTTTGAAATTTGAATGGAACCATTAAGCCTAGGATGGAGACTTAGTTAAAATTACTGGCTGGCCAAGTTTGGCCTCCTCAAATAAAATATGAAAACATTTTATAATGTAATTTATTTTGAATGGAACATTTATTGTATAATAAATTATGTTATTACAAGATATTCAAATAAAAGGGCTGAGCAAGAGCGGTCATGCTATTTTGAGTGTGGTATTGTCATACTTGAATATGTTGAGTTGTTTCGGGAAAGTGTGTATTTTGTTATGAATTTTAAAAGGAATAGCATACAGGTTTAAAATGTGTTACAGTTGTACATTAGCTAGAAACTGCAATGATAAGCATAGCCCATTATGGGTCTTTGTGTGTTTGAATATAAAATGATACTAATAATACTACTACTTTTTATATATATATAAAACTCTAAAGAATACAACACTATTATATTTTTCAACTAATGTTGTTTTTAGGATGCCTCTGTAGATGTTTAATAGTGCTCCTATCTTGTTCAAAGAGCTATTTTGTCAGCCTTTGCAGGTTGGAAGTGGAGGGATAAATATTTCTCACTCCTTATTTTCAAGTTATATTTTTTTGTCATTGGACATCATTCCAGACATATGTATAGCTATGATTTTAGGAGAATATATATATATATATATATATATATATATATATATATATATATATATATATATATATTTAACTTGAAATACAGATTGTTTGTTTTTTGTAAAATGGGTGAAGTATTTTTGTTCTAATAATTTGGCTTGATTTTGGTGATGGGAGATTGTGTGTGTTGGCATGTAATTAAAATAGTCTCAGATAAGAGTTATGTAGACTAAAATGCCTCTGTAATGAGAGAAGTTTGTGAAAGCCAACATGCTAAGTTTATTTAGAGGGGGAAAGGGCACCATATGTGTTGAAAGACTAGTACTACTGATTAAGGTGAATTGGTCAAACAAGTAAGATGTGCTGGGTTGTATGGTTAACTGCCATATTAAGATCGGCATTAGGGTGAGAAGTGCTGAAGTGCATGCATTGTGTTCATTCTGACTTAATAGATAAGATGATGGAAATGAGTAAATGGAAAGGAAATCATGTATAAATGAATAGTAAATGTTAAGTGTAATTGTTATAAATACTGGCTGAAGAATAGTTCATGTTATCAGTTTTGTAAATAGTCTGTATGTAGGTTAACCTTGTTTTAAGGCTGATATTTAATTATCTAAAAATCTTTTAAGTAGTGTGTTTTACATGTTAACTTTGTTTTAAGGTTAATGTTTATTTATTGTTCAGTTTGTGAATGTGTGATTGATTCTCTATCTTTATTTAATTTGTGTTTGTTCTAAGAAAAATGTAAAAGATATTTCACTAAAAAAAATCTTTAAAATAGTTTAAAGCAACTTGAGAAAGTATGAAGGAATGGTTTAAAATAAGAATGCTTTATTTCAATACAAAATAATGAATCTGGTAAAATAATTTGCAAAAGGATGATACAATTATAAAGGAACAATGACAAAAATGGAACTAGGGTTGTCACCTATCTCTCTTTGCATAGGACAGTCCCTATTTCTGCTTTTGTGTCCTGTTGAAAAACATGGAAAATGGTAGAAGTCCTAATATTTTAGGACAAAAAAAAATCCTGAATTGCCTGTAATAGTTACATAAACAAATGCATTTTGTAGCTTAAATAACTTAATATGACAAAAAACAGGAGAAACAACTCGCATTATATAATGCTGAGCTTTTATTTAGTCAAAAAAGAAAAGTCCATTCCTTTTGCACTGGATGAAAGTATGGTGTGTCCTGCATAATTACATATTTCCATAAAAATGTGTCCCACTTTGTGCATCTGAAAATACAGCAACCCTAGGTAGAATAGAATCTAGGGTTTGTCAAATGAACAGACTGAAAGCAAATAATATGATAGAGTAACAATGAAAGGTGTGTAGGATTATGGGATATTTAGGAAGAGACATTTCCATTTGAAAAAAGTTGCTAACCCTCAATATAGGCAGCCGATACAATGTCATGTAGTGTATTCTGTAAATTTCTTGGATATCATCTTCCCATTGATATGGGCAGGATAGAGACACTTTATAGAAGGATAATTCATAAAATGCATGATGTTTATCACAAGTCATATAGAGGTAGAAAAGTAAACATTAATATATACATGATGAAGACATCAGCAGAGGAAGATGAAGTAGAGGTGTGGAAGTACTATAGGTGAGTCCATACAGCCTGACTGGATGACAGACTAAAAGATGTAGAAGAAAAAAGAACCCACAGTCTGAAGTTTGAGGATAAAGGTCTCAGGAGATGCAAGGAACTTTTTTTTTCCAAAGAAAAGGTTGAACATATTTAAAATGCTCTTCACAGGTAAATTGTATGGTCAAAACTGCAACACGCATTAAGAATGCATGGAAAAATTTATAAAATAAGCCTCATGAGGGGTAGGAAAAAAAAGTTGTTTGAGTGGGCTATTCAGATTCTCAGTAGGTATTAAATGAGCAGACTACAAGATCCAAGCAGTGTATAGCCGCCTGCAGAATCAATTCTTCTATGTTGACGTGGCTGGTAGAGTGAAAAAACTGCCTCCTAAACTGTGCAGCCCCAACTCACCCAGAGATAAGGGTATCTGGCAGCATCGCAGTAGGGGTGAGCTGATTCTTGACTGCCAGAAAAGTAGGCCTTTAGTAGGCCAACCGAAAACCTTGCATTTTATGTCTTAGATTTCTAATGTTTATATGCTTCAAGCTGGTACCATTCTTGATGGCCAAAAAGAGCTTATCTGAGGTACTCAGCAACCTATGAGCTAGCTTAGAATATATATCTCCTCACAACCAATGAGCTAGCTTAGAATATATACCCCCTCACAACCTATGAGCTAGCTTAGAATATATACCCCCTCGCAACCTATGAGCTTACTTAGAATATATACTCTCACGCAACCTATCAGCTTGCTTAGAATATATACCCCCTCACAACCTATGAGCTAGCTTAGCATATATATTCCCTCACAACCTATGAGCTAGATTAGAATATATACCCCCTCACAACCTATGAGCTAGCTTAGAATATATATTCCTTCACAACCTATGAGCTAGCTTAGAATATATACCCCCTCACAACCTTTGAGCTAGCTAGATTAGAATATATACCTCCTCACAACCTATGAGCTAGCTTAGAATATATATTCCCTCACAACCTATGAGCTAGCTTAGAATATATACCCCCTCACAACCTATGAGCTAGCTTAGAATACATACCCCTTCACAACCTATGAGCTAGCTTAGAATATATATTCCCTCACAACCTATGAGCTAGCTAGCTTAGAATATACATCCCCTCACAACCAATGAGCTAGCTTAGAGTATATTTTGTATCCTCTCAACAGCAACACTTGTAGCTCCAGGTTTATCTTCTCAGCTCCCTAAAAAAGAGCCATGAAAGGAGTAATTGGAGCAGGGGTGGGTGAGGGTAGTGAGAAATATGCAGCCTTTTGCTGAACAGTTAATTTAAGTCCTTTACCTTAGTGATCTTGTGGAGATGAAAATATAGCACAACTAGAAGGAAAATATTAGATGGATGAATACAGAATAAAGCCAAATGACAGGTTTTATAGATATTGGTTTGAAAGCATATGAGAAAGCTGGAACAGCTAAGATTAGCACTACACGCTTTGATCCTGTAGAGGCTCTTCTTAGTTAAGTGTGATGTCTGTCATATATACCGTGTAAGCAAGACAGGCTACACTCATATAAAAATATATTCCTACTTGCTTATGTTCCTTTTTATCCTAGTATACCATATCAGCTCATTTGAACTTCACCAGGTCCTTACTGTGTTTACCAGGAATCGTATGTCACTAGTGAAAACTTTATTTCTCAGAAAAATGTGAAGCAGTAGGTACTGTTACGCAACTATTACTCAAGTAAGGAAGAGGCAGACATCCATTTAATATTAAGTAACAGAAAATGATGTATGTTACAAGTGAGTTTCCTAATAAATGTCCAAACTACAGATATACTGTGATGCTTAATGATAAAATGTTAGGGTCACACAGCAAAAGGCAAAGGTTTATTTATTTGGCTTTCACAACTAAGACAGAGCTTTATAATTGTGTTCCTTAGTTCAATGCCAAGCTATTACAAAATCAGTATAAAGAAACAGAAAATATGACAGATAGTGACATGTTTGCTAAAACACACTTGGAGTCCGATTCAAACACACAGTGTTGTGCAAATATTTCCTCGGGCATGAAAAAGAGAGAGAGCCAGAGAAACAGCATGTGTATATTGATGTTAGCTCCTCCTCTGTCAGACGGCAGCCTTGTGGATTATATTTCTGCCCTTTAACTGAGTTGTGCATGGTCATAGCATATACCCGTTTGTCTTCATTTTTTTATGTTGTTTGGAAGCCTGGCAGCTTAAATATCAGTTTAAATTTTTGTATGCCTTCATGTTTCTGTGTAGCAGCTATTTCTCTGCTGCTCTGAATCAGCTGACATGGATTAAAGTAGCATTTTCTGCAAGGAAAAGTAAGTACTACATGTAATGCGTAACCTGTTCACCAGATCCTGTTTATGTGGTTTTAGGATCACCAACAGTTTCTTTATTCTAATTTAAAGGAAACAATATATATTGTTCTGCTATTATCAGCTCATATTTGTATTTATGCGCTAGAAATGTTTCCTACAAATCCTGATGATTTGCAGCGACGTCATTTTGAATTAACTCTGCCAGCTGAGGTAGCTTTGATAAATGATTACTGAGAAGAGGCAGTCTATTGGTTAGCAGAGATACTGCTGGGAAAGTTAAATCAGCTGTACAAAAGAGTATAAAAAGAAAAACTGCTTAACAAAAAATTCCACAGCAATGCAAAAGGCATTGACTAATGCAATACTGAGAATACCATACTGCAGAAATCTAATTGCATTGTATTTGTATAAGGTGTGAACCTATAAATTTCAAGGCATTCTTAATCAATGCAGGATCAGTTTTAACTATGCTATTTAGTAGTCACAATAGCAGCACTACTGCCAGTCTATAGTAGATTTCTATCAATAAAAAAATGGTTGTCTTATCTTGGAATGTTTAACGTAGAGCTTATTCCACTTAGCTGATGTCTCACCATATTTGTGGCACACCATCCTGTGATCATAGGAAATCAAGTATGGTGTGAAAGGGGCAGCTAAGGGAACAGCAGTAATGTAAATCCATGTGTTCTTGTTATGTAATGGCATGGTCTGTTACAATACTGGCATATGTCAAACTATACTAGAAAGAAAACAAAACTGGGAGCATTACACTGAGCAGGCTAGCAGCTGCTGCTGAATGAATGGACATGCTTTGGATTATTGAAGTCTGCAATGGTAGATGATATAGCATGGCAGTCTGATATATCACCTTTGCATATAATTCCACTCATCTGAATTAGGCACAAGACAATTTCCTCTGGTCCAATGAAGACACGATTCCTGTTTTCGTAATGCGAGTGAGGTTGAAGTAACTGAGTTGAGATATTTAACCAATATACTCCATATAGTGCAGGAAATGTAGTAATAACAAATAATCAATCTAAACTATAATTCTGTAAGCACCATTTGTGATAAGCTTCACTCATAAATATTACTTAACATTGAAAGTAAAATGTACATTAAACAGAGCCTTTGCATGCATAAGTAGTCAGTGGTTACTTAACTAGAAAGACCATATCATGGTTCCTGTCTATTTGTGGGAAGTAATCTTTTTCACTTTATACTGTTGCTGTGAAATACAGATGATATTGTTTTTCTGTACACTTTTCCTACTAATGTCTTTTTCCAGAGAACTTACTGTGCACTGCAGTATGTTCTCATGGAGCGTGAGGTAGTAGTGTCAGACATGTGCAATGCTGTTCCAGAAGTGGTTATGTGAGAAATCTAGTGCCGATAAATATACCTACAATTTCAATAAAACGTGAGATAAAAATAGTCATTCCTTCTTGGCACACTCTTTTACCATTTCTTCCATATTGCACACTGGTCCTGATGGAATGATTGTATTAGTCCATAGTTATGTATCTGCAATTCCATGCATGTTTTTATTCATGAATGTCTTATGGTTAAAACATTTGTGCTCTGATTGTGTGGGACATACACTTCTGCTTGCTGTGCTAATGCAGCAGTTAAGAATACAACTGTACAGAGTAGGGAAAGTAAATAAAACAGCACGCCGTTAGCCACAATACTAAAAATAACACTATTTACTTTTCATAGAGATATTGGTTTTATCGCCAAATTTCTATATTTTATAGCATTTGACACTTTTAAAAACTATTCCTTCCCTCTGCTGTAACTGATATGTTCATGGCATAAAACAAAAACATGCATCCATGAAAGCTTCTGTTTCAACCTATCAACATTTAGTAACATTTGCAGCCCATACAGCTCAGGAACAAAACCTGTTTTGTAGAATAGTGTAGTCATGTAACCAAGTTTCCTGATTTCTGTCAGGCAATATACATGACATCTTATACATCATTAATTCATGTCTGCTCATTGAAGCTATATCATAGAAATAAATTAATTTGCTTAAAATCCATACCAGCCACCCCATTTTATGCAGCAAGTCTTTCAGACAAAAGATATGGATAAGATATGCTGCATTTATATGATAAATGATATGCTCATAATATATTCAGTATTTCACAGTGTACAACATGGTTCCCCTGTATTTAGCTAAATGAAAAAAGCCAGATAGGGATATTATGTGGGTATAATATTGCATTATATTAGAGCAGGTAAATGTTCTGGTTATACATTTTACAAATATTCATAATGTATAACACTTGCTATACATACTGGCATTAAGATGGCATAGTGGTGCAGTGGAGAGAGCTTTTGCCTCATAGCAAGAAAGCAAGACGTTCCTCAGTTTGAGTCTCATCTGGGGCACCTTCTATGTGGAGTCTGCATGTTCTACCTGTGTCTGTGTGGGTTTTCTCTAGGTGCTTTGGTTTCCTCCCACATTCCAAAGACATGCAGTAGGTGGATTGGATACTCTAAAATTGGCCATAGTAGTGAGTGTGCATGTGAGCATGTGGTGTGGAAGAACTACTGTGTCAGGGCTAGCCACCTGGTGGTATAAACATTGGCTCTAGATGATTGTCACTGTTAAGTGACACTCCAACCTCTTGTGCGGAAATGGGAAAAGAGTGTTGTTGGATGGATGAATACATAGTGGCAGTAAAGTGTCATGTAATAATGTGACAATTAAACATATCATCTGATCTACATTGATTAATACTACAAAAATGGGTCACATGAAACCATTACAGCTGCAGAAGACAAACAACAGAAGTTTCTTTTATTATGTATTACCCAGGATATGCGCCATGGAAGATAATAAGTAAGCTATGCTGATACCATGACATAATGCTCCTCTTAATGTATGCAGATAGCCCATGGGTTGATTAAAGGCTGTGTTATTGTATGTAAAGTATGTTCTCCACATATTTGTCTGGGGCTTTGTTGGAATTGTTTGTGATCTACCATAATTCATCCTTACACGACAGGTGAAGTCGTAATGCTAACCTGGACCTAAGTGTGTCTGGACATGTTAGTGTAGGATGTGAGTTCCTTTCAGTGGACTACCATGCCATTCGGAGATGAATTTCACCTTGTGCCCATTGTTTGCTGTTATAGGCTGCAGTCCCTTACAGCCATGAAATGGATAGCTGACCTACCAGAAGTGGATAGCTGAATCTCCATTTCACAATACTTCTTGGTCTTTTTAAACAATGCAGCTGTTATGTGTATAATTACATTGTGTGAAACCAGGTTACAGCAGTTCTCACCATGACAAAAGCACTGTGACTAATGCATTATTAGTGCAGCTCAGGTCTGCTGGATCATCTTCATTCTTCATCTGCAGAATGTCTTCTGTACATTGCATATTGACTACTGAAGCAATGGAATCATAAGGGCTTCAGGAGTAACGTAGTACTGCAAGCATGTTCTTAGTTTATGTGCAGACTCCATTCATTATGTTGCCATCCCTACAAGGTGAATGAACTGTCACATGACAAGATTGTAGAAAGGTCCACAAATAATGTTGTTGATGTGGTGTGTGAAATGGAATGCGAAGGGTCATGTGTCATGTATGATCAGCTTCTACAAACACTAAACTAGCAAGTACAGATATAAAGAAAGGAATAACAGTCTTAGCACAGTTTAATACTGTTTTGGTAAACATAATGTCAGTGCAGGCTTTTGTATCCATTAGAGCTAAGATCATATTTTGTGACAGTTTGATATTGTGTAAAACACTAAGCAGGTTGTGCGTTGTGTTAAGTAACAATGGAGGTGTTAGTGGTTTATAAATGGCATATTTTGTAATGTTGTGTATATTTATTATACATACTATAGGTAATACTTTAATGAAAAATGTATTGTGAACAGAGCTGCTACAACACATTCTAGACTGTTCTGCACAGAGCATTATGGAATACTGGGAACTGCTGCTTATTAAAATTCGTAAATTGTGAGCAATATGTCTAGTGGCACTTTGAAAATATAATGTACTTGTTTTTTTCATTGTTTTTGAAGTATTCTGCTATAAAGTGTACGAAATGCAAGAAAGATTAGAAAACTGCTTACAAAGAAGTACTTGGCTCACTACTGTCTGTAGTCACTGCTTGTGTTTTTATATCATTATTTCATTGACATTTTAATAACATAACTCAAGTTAATTACGATTTCACAAACTTTAAACATATTTTTGCAACTTATGAGGATTTAATTGCACTCACCCTTCCCATGTCTGTTTAACATTTCCCTTACACCATATGAGACAGTCTTCTGCCACTCAGCTGAAGTCATCCTTCCAAATCCATTGCTCCTCATCTGACACACATTATGTCTTTTCTTACCTTGAACATCTTCGGTTACTTTAATGGTCTAAATCTATTCCATTTGAACTTCTGTCTGTGGATTTCTCATTTTTAACCAAGCAGTTCTGAAATTCTTTTAGGATGTAGATACTGTCTATACTAGTAGGCAATTCACAGTTTCTGATAGTTGTTAACTCACTGTCTGTCTAGATGGTTGCATCTGGTTACTCACAAGCCTTCAAAAAAAATGGCCTCAGGGGTCCTATGAATACTCTATTCTAAGTATCCTGCCAGATGGTCTTAGTACGTCCTTCAATAGCAGTAGATGTGTAGTATGTGTCAGATGTCCTTCATGGATGCATCTGCAGTCATAACGGACATCTACATTTATGGTAGGTACAAAACTGTACTGTTTGTTCTTTCCACCAGACATCCTTCTGTATAAATGCCTGTGTTTTCTTCTTTGCAGTTATATTGTGCTATCAATGTGCTACATTGCATGTGGTTATGTTATCCTTCTCTTTTAGCTCTTTGGGTGGATGTCATTACTCCAGTTCTCCATGGCATACTTGCCACTTTTAATCCCATTTCATTGATCCATGTTCCTTTACATTTATTACGGAGTTCCAATTTATTTATTTAATTTTATTTATTCCATTTGTTTACCAGGAAAGTCCACTGGGCCTAAAAGAGACCGTTTTTTGGTGGAGGCCCGGTGATAAAAGCACCGAAAACAATATAGTTGCAGAAAAAAAAATTAAAGATTAATTGGTACAGAAGTAGAAACAGTGTTACACATAGTGGTTACAGTAATATATACAGAATATATACATAAAATCAGGAATTTAGTATTTAGTTGGTTGCCAGATGAATTCAGAGTGGTAAAAATAAAGATAAATTAATCAGGATTCTTGTACCAGTATCAACACGTGATGAAAGAAAAAAACTAGATATGGTGAAAGTATCCTCAGTCACTAGTAGTAAAAAGCAAAGGAATTTAGTTATAATATAAGAAGAAGGAGGAGGTTAGGTTATAGAGCAGGTACATAGCCAGGAAGAGTTGAGATGATTTTCAGTATTTGTTTGAAGGTGGTGGCGCTGCCTGTTTTTCTTATAGAAGGTGGAAGCGAGTTCCATAGTTTGTTGACAGTTAAGGAGTAGACCGGTTGACCAGCCGGTAAGGTTGCGATTGCCCATTCTGATTACTTTCCACAGCTGCATTACAGAACTGTGAAAGTCCTTCACATTTGGATAGCTTGAAGATGTTGGAAGATACTATATGCTCCTTCTTAATATTTTTAAGGTGGTACGTTTTTTTGAAGACCTACTTGATGGATATTCATACCACTTTGGCAAGTAATCAATTCTTCCAAGCTTTCCCTTGCAAAGAATTCTTCTAAATAGTTTGTTTATGACAATGGAAACACTTTAAAACTCATAATAATTTCTTGTTAGAAATATATAACTTTGAAAACATTGACATTTTCCTCACTGACTTGTAACTAGGAGCCAGTACAAATAATAATTTTAATAAGAATGAGAAAAGGAAGAGCAGTTGTATTAGTTATTTAATCAGTCTGACAGGTTTGGAAGCCAAGTTAATATTGTACTTAATCAACCCTTTTTAGTAAAATGTAATATACAGCATGGATTAACTCCTCATTTTTCTCAATGAAAGACAGATTATGATTGTACAGCAGATATAAAAAGTGTACACATCCCTGTTAAAATGTCAGGTCTTTGTGATATAAAAAAATGAGACCACAATAAATCATTTCAAAACTTTTCTCACCTTAATGTGACCTATAACCCTTACAATTCAATTGAAAAACAAACAAATCTGTTAGGGGAAAAATATAAAAAATAAAAAAACATACAATACGCTGTTTGCATAAGTGTGCACACCCTTAAACTGATACTTTGTTGAAGCACCTTTTGATTTAATTACAGCATTCAGTCTTCTTGGATACACACCTGCCATCAATTAAAGAGACTCAGATTAATCCCAAATAAAGTACAGCTATCCTAGTAGGATTTTCCTGACATTTACTCAGTTGCCTGCTACAGCAAAAGCCATGGTTGCAGAGAGCTTTCAAAGCATCAAAGGGATATAATTGTTGAACGGTATCAGTCAGCATTGGATATACCATGGAACACAGTGAAGACAGTCATCAAAAAGTGGAGAAAAAATGGGACAACAGTGACGTTGCAAAGAACTGGACGTTCCTCCAAAATTGATGAAAAGACAAGACAAAAACTGGTCAGGGAGGCTGCCAAGTGTCCTACAGCAACACTGAAGGAGCTGCAGGAATTTCTGGCAAGTACTGGTCGTGTACTACATGTAACAACAATCTCCCGTATTCTGCATATGTCTGGACTATGGGGTAGGGTTGCAAGATGGAAGACTTTTCTTACACAGAAAAACATCAAGGCCCAGCTAAAATTTGCAAAACAATACATCAAGTCTCCCAAAAGCATGTGGGACAATGTGTTATGGTCTGATGAGACCAAGGCTGAACTTTTTGGCCACAATTCCAAAAGGTAAGTTTGGTGCAAAAACAATACTTCGCATCCCCAAAAGAACACCATCCCCACCGTGAAACATGGTGGTGGCAGTATCATCCTTTGGGGTTGCTTTTCTTCAGCTGGAACTGGGGCATTAGTCAAGGTGGAGGGATTTATGAACAGGCCCAAAACCTTCAGGCATCTGCTAGAAAGCTCAAGATAAAGAGGAATTTCACCTTTCAGCATGACAATGACCCCAAGCATACATCCAAATCAACAAAAGAATGGCTTTACCAGAAGAAAATTTAAGTTTTGGAATGGCCCAGCCAAAGCCCAGACGTAAATCCAATACAAAATCTGTGGGGTGACCTGAAGAGGGCTGTGCACCATAGATGCCCTCACAAGCTGAAAGATTTGGAGCACTTTTGCAAGGAAGAGTGGGCAAATATTGTCAAGTCAAGATGTGCCATGCTGATAAACTCCTACCCAAGAAGACTGAATGTTGTAATTAAATCAAAAGTTGCTTCACTCCTACCCAAGAAGACTGGATGCTGTAATTAAATCCAAAGTTGCTTCAACAAAGTATTGGTTTAAGTGTGTGCACACTTATGCAACCAGCTTATTGTACGTTTTTTATTTTTTATATTTTTTCCCCTAACAGATTTGTTTGTTTTTCAATTGATTTGTACAGGTCATAGGTCACATTAAAGGTGGGAAAAGTTTTGAAATTATTTATTGTGGTCTCATTTTTTATATCACAAAAATCCAGCATTTTAACAGTGGTGCGTTCACTTTTTATATCCACTGTATATTATATGCTTGAAGTGCTAGCAGTGAAATTTCTTTTCTTAACTTGTGTTTGGGCTGTATATTTTAGTTGACTGTACACTAATTCAAATTATTTAGAGACTGAATATGCATTAGCTGACTGTAATACTGTGTGGGTCGTCTTGCACCT
>NC_056725.1:1920145587-1920240587 GCF_019279795.1 Protopterus annectens
GTCTGGTATTTTGTTCTGGGCTGAGCTGCACTTATATCCAAAGCAAAGAACTAGAAAGTTAACAAAAGGCTGGAGAAGTATTGTACAGCCTACAGTTGACACAACAGTGCAGTTACAATATAGGGCAGATATGTTACTATGCAATAAATGGGAAAGTGGTGAGTAATGTGTGTGTGTGTATATGTATATATATATATATATATATATATATATATATATATATATATATGTATATATATATATATATAGGTATGTATAAGCAGTTAAGCATGAGTAACAGTGCCATTGCTGTTCAAAACAGTGCAATTTCAAGAACTACCATGCTGAGACTGTAGCACAGCTACTGGAACTGGTTAAGCAGCAGTGGTATGAGACCTTCACACACACACACACACACACACACACACACACACACACACACACACACACACACACACACACACAAAACCCCATGAACAGATGCACATCATGTGCATATGTGTACAACACAGTCTAGACCCCAGAATACAGAGATTACACACGTGTTTGTTTTGTATATATCAAATATACGTGTGCATGTATGTATACAAGTATGTGCAAATTTGTCTGTGCATGTTTGTGCATATGCATGTATGCACAGCTATGTATTGAGGCAAAAAGTATAGAATGGCGCAAAAATGTTTGTGTGTGTGTGTGTGTGTGTGTGTGTGTGTGTGTGTGTGTGTGTGTGTGTGTGTGTGTGTGTGTGTGTGTGTGTTTCTGTGTGTGTACACGTGTGATAAACATATGTACTGTCCAAATATATCCCACTTATATGTTGCTGCCACATATGTATGCTGGCAGCTATGTACTTGATGAGTAGAGTACACTGAGCAGAGCATCTTTACAAAATCCTGTAAATGGGGCATGCGCTACAGTACCTCTGGGTACACAAGCTACCATCCCGTGCACCATTCATTTTGCAGCTCCTTGGGATTCCCACATGCTACTGTACTGTTGTAGGGCACACAGCTTGTCATGCTAAATGTGCTTCAGTTCTTCACTCTATTTAGGGTAGGCACAGCCTATGACATTCATCACTGGGGCACTTGGTCTCAGTACTCTGCCTTCCATCTGCACCTTATACTTATTAGTTGCTGTGGCCTTGCTGTGACACTTACTATAGTGCTAATGTCAGTGGTGCATGGTGCTAAAGGGAAGACATCCCCCTGCATTCTAGCTATGCTATCGGTGACTGTGCTGGTGTGGATGGCTACCAGCTCTGCCCATGAGCTGTATGCCCTTCAGTCTTGCAGTCAAAGTACCGTCCATCCTCTTTCGTGTGCACACTGCAAAGGGTGTCTTTGAATAACGTAGTTTACTTACATGCAACAATGGATACACTGTTATGGATTTTATTAAACAAACCAGATAGCTTTAAACAGAGATATTACAACACTGCAATCAGAAAACAACATGACAGAATTGAATACTATGTTTATAGTGCACATGGGATTCTTCACACACTGCAAAATTAAAATTATTGTGGTTCACTTTTCAATGTTTTTTGTCAATTAATTTTTCTTAGCAAGAAATTAACATGCATATTCTGCTGAAACATAATTATTTTAAATGGGGGCAAAGTTAGCAATACCTCAATGAGCAGGAAACTCCTACTGCCAAATATATGCAACAGGAAAATTGCACTTTAATTAATGTGATTACACATTTACTTTGCTTCAGTGTTGGAGTTAGGATGTAGGAGCTGACATATTCTTGTTGTGCAGTTCCTTTTTTAATGACAAAGATTTACAACAGATAAAAAAATATCATCACAGAGAAACCAAATACAGCAACATGGTCTTGCTCTTTTTACAATTGTGGTGCTCTGTAACCTGTAATAGTCAAACAGGGTCATAAGAACAATTCTCTTTAGTCTACATGATTGTGAATATCATTTGGTAGTGTGGCATTTGAATGTTACACCACTATGAAAAAGCTCGGCTGTCCTTTGATGCTCTCCTGTACTGGGGAGAACCAGGTGCAGTATGTTTGAACCTCTGGTGGCTGTGCTCAGTATCTGCTCAAAGGTATTTGTGTTAATGAAAGTACAGGAATCATTGTGCCTGTGAGCATGAAGTGGTACATGTTTCCCAGTCTAGCAAGGGTAAGTTAAAGTCTCCCATGAATAAGGTATTTGATTTAATTTTGAGTGACTCCAGCATGTCTAGGTACAAACTATGGAATTCTAGGGGCATAGAGGGTGACCTATAGCTTGCTAGGATATGGTATAGGACTTTGTCTTGATCTTGTAGATACAGAGTTTCTTGTTTAGTCTCCTAGCACTGAACAGTAAAACCTTTAGTAGTTTTTGGAGTTCTATTTGCTATGTTGGTAAGTTTGTCGTTAAGTAGGATTTAATATCCTAAAGGAAGACCCAGGGCAATGTACAAAATGCCTTCAAAAGCATTATCAAGTCCAGGCCCAAGAAAATACTTGAAAAAAGTTGAAAAGATATTTTGTTCAGGATAATGAGAGATGGACTTATTTACTGTGCTGAAAAACAAATTTCAAAGTGGGAATTTAATACTTAAAATGTGATGAGTGGAGTGGAGTCTACCAGTTAACTACACTTGTACCAGGAGCACCTAGTGGGAATGCCCACTGTTTTCCATTATTTTTGTTTTGTAAATAGAGATACTCGCACAATATTTTTGACAAAACTGAATTATTTGCAAACAACAAAGAGAACAAACTTTCATTGTATGAATATGACTTCTTAATTTACCCTAGCAGTTGTTATATATCAAACTAACATGCTTGGGAGATTCTGCAAGACTGGTACAAACTGTTAGTATATTATACTGGCTATAATAATATATAAATGCCAGAAATATCATTTCCATCATTAAATTGCCCTCAACTAACGTTTTGTGAGCCATATGTTTTGTTTAGTCTAGAGTTAAGTAGGCAGGACATTAGAGTTACTGATTAAAATGCTTGATGTTGGTATATGCTGTTATGTTAAATTGCAGTCTTTGCTGTTATATAGAAAACTCACAGTACTGTGAACATTTATTTACAATGAGCATATATTATGGTTCCTTATATACTACTCTATTTTAAACTAAAAGCTGCATATCATGTTATGTAGCAGTTTAACATATGCACCTACTTCTAACAATATTCGACCTCCTAGTCTTGTTCTGTTCTTATCTTCATTTCTTGTACTGTTTGTATCGTGGAAGCTTTCTTCTCAGGACTGCATTGAAATGGAGCAGGTAACTCAGTTGGACTACGCTAGTAAATATAAAGTTGAAAGAAATCTGATGGGGTTTTTGTTGAAGGTCCTACTGCTGCAAGCTGTCTTAGCCTTGAATGCTAGTTTTTTTATCCCCAGTGTTGCATGAAGTGCTTCTATATTGTTATATGACTGGATGGGTAACTTTAAATTCATTCCCAATTTAGCAATCTTGTCCCTCATGGATAGAATAAACATGTAAATGCCCCAACATATCATAGTTCCGCCCAGCCCTATCATGCAAAATATAAGGGCAATAAACTACCATGGAAATGTAATGCTAGGCTTCTTAAGATCCTCCCAAAATAATACCTTAGTAAGTACATGTGAACCTATGTAAAAAATTAATAATAGCTCTTTGTCATGCTAAGTCAAAGTCCTAACATAATTTTGGTTTTGATATCTGTTGTTATTAACTAGTAAGTCATGCATTTAAATAAACCAATTCCAAGCAGTATCTGACATAAGAAATGACTGTGTTAAATACAAATATATTAAAACAGAAAGTTACACTGCTTTTCAAGTGCTATCAAAAGTGCTGCCATGACAAGCCCTGTTATTTATACATTAAAAAACAGTGGTCAGCAGCTGTACTGTAGTCCATCTGAAGCAGTCTTTCTCATTTTATTTTACATCCATGCCCTTCAGTATAAGATCTGCCATTAAATGGTAAGTCATGCAATTAAAAAAGTTAGCTCCAAATAATGTCAAGACAGAAGGAATTACTTGTGTTTAATGGAAATACAAAATATACAGAAAAGATAAAATTATACTGTTTTTGTAAGTGCCATCAGACATAAAACTAGGTTCTATGTTTAATCACTGAAGGTTACGTTCATCAAACCTTTTGATGACTGAACACAAACCAGTGAACATTCTTTAATCTAATGTTCAGTTCAGCAGATGTGTGAGATGGGGAATGCAACCAGTTGGCCAACATTTCCCTGTCTCACACACACTGCACTATTTCAAACCCCTACACCTCTCTAACTATATATACTGACTCTGAGATTGCATTACAGTGGGGAAAATGTAAATTTCATGATGTTGGCCAACTAATTTCTCATTTCTCCACTGTAGTGTGATCTCAGAGTTGGTATATATAGTTAGGATGGATTTGAAATAGTGCAATGTGTGTGTGACGGGGAAATGTTGGCCAGTTGGTTACTTTCCCCATCTCACACATTCGCAGAAATGAATGTGCGATAAATGAACATTTGATGTCTAGTGTTCAATCAGTGGAAGTTCGATGAAAGTAACCTTTGATTAAACATAGACCTATAAAAATAAGTTGTTAAATCTGATTTATCTCAGGCCAGCTGTTAAAATATGGTTAATAGCTTTATTACAGTGTTCTTGGCAATAAAAGTGCACTTCTGCGAGCTGCTATGAAAGTGATGAGAGACTTTTTTTCACTGTCCACCTGCCCATTTGGGGAATGAATAAACAATGCATTCATTGGCCCCTTCCTGCACATGCATATATCAAATAGTTCATTTTAATATCACAATTATTTTCATAGCTACTCATTTGTTTACTTTATCAGGCATTGCAGAGTGAACAAATGAATTATAACGTCCATTGTGCATAATATGCTGTTTCCCAAACTACCTCCTCCTACTATCCTGTCCACTCATTATACCTTAAAGCAGCACTAGTACCACTGCACTGCAACCATGCATTTGCCACTGAAAGATTCATATTTTGTTTGCAGCCTTTCCTGAACCTATCCATTGTCTTTACTTCAGCCTCATTTTCCAGAAATAGACTCAGAAAGGCTAACATCTTTACCATTGTTCCTTTAAAAATTCCATGCTCCACTATAAAAGAATTACTGTGTCCTGCTGATGCCATAGTATAAAATGACTGCAATAACCCATAAAGGACACTGGGAAATAACTTATGCATACACTGTCAGTGAACCATAAGCCTTTGCTTTTTGTCCTGTTAATAAACCATGTTTTTGCTTGTTGCTTTTAAGGATTAAGAGTTAAGTCAGTAGCACTGGATAAAAATTATTTATTTCAGGTTCTCATGCATAGGAGGAGCTAAGCATCTTACAGCAGCATATGTACCCAGTTAATGAATGAATTAATACACAGATAAATAAAATGCTGTCTGAATCAAAGGTGGTAAGAATAAATATTACCTATTTCATTTGAGAAATTAAATCAGAAACCAATGTGTTTCCAAATTATAAGTTTATAAAGCAGCTTATAATATAGGTATGCCTGCTCCAGGAATGTTAACAAGAACCAATCCATTTGGCACCTTTTTATCTATTTTTCAAACAGATACAACTTACTGAGCACAAGTATCTCTTTTCAGGGGCAACCTAGAAACACTGTCTGGTTAAGTGACTTGCTCATAAGTCACACAACAGGAAAATGGAGGTGTAAGGAATCAAAGCCTGTACCACAGGCACAAGAAGCAACTCATTACTGCTTCAGCCCTCTAAAGTAACTGCCCAATGTCCAGCTGTTCAAACTTCAAAATAATCGGTTTGACCATAACATGGACTTCACAGACACATTTGCATAATCTTTCTTCACACAATATCCTTGCAAAATGGTAGCAAATATATTCTTAAAGCTAAATAGTGCTGCAGCTCAAAAATTAACTTCTCTGATATTCCTTGAATGTGAAAGACAAGACAAGCATCTGTATCCTTTCTGTACTGATTCAGTTTAATAACACACAGAAGGTCAAGACTACATAAATCCTGGGATTCAATAAAGCCTACACTAAGTGTACATCATTCTGAGTGAACAGACAAGACATAATGCACACCTTCTTCCTCCTACTTTAGTTTTCCTACTGATATTCTTAGAGCTTTACATATTGACAGGGATTCATACAGATTATCACAAAGTGTAGACTACATGTACACTTAGTGTAATCTTTCTGAGTGACTAGAAAGCACAAAAAATCTGATAAGAATGTTCTTGAATACAATATCGTGTACACTCAGTGTAGGCTTTATTGAATCTAGCCCTGAGTTTCTGAAATGTATAAGTTTTGCTTGAGTCAGAATGAGATATGTATTTTACTGAACATAGACACAGACATATATTAATTCCTCTGCTTTGAAGTGTAACCTTTGAGAGAAATGAGAAATCCTGTAGTCTGTGTGAATTGTAAGATCAAAGAAAAAACATAACAACCTAAAACATTAAATGCAAATCTTGAGACAGTAACCTACAAAAATGCTTGGACCAGATTAATATGTTAACTTAAGAAATATTGTCCTGGTCCACTTCAATAAACACACAACACCAAATGACATTTGACGATCCTTATTAAACTTCCATAAATATGATTGTTAACCAATAATTATAATTTCAATGAAAACATGACACCAGTGATAACATTCATGAACGGAAACATACAATAACCGTAAGGGCAGCACAACTGCTTACACTTGATAAGCAGCACCCCCCACCTGCTCACTTATCTTTGCACTAACAAGGCAGCGTTACCCCACTTCCCTTCAATTTACTGAATTACACCACCATCCATATAAGCAGCTCAGCTTGCTTATTAACTTGTCCACCAGAGCAACTGCTCACTTTCTTTCCAAACATATTGAATTGCACATCCATCACCAGAGGGGGAACAGAAGAGGGCAAACCTGCCCCTCTTCTCCATCTACCAGCCTGACCAGGCTGTTTCCCCCTCTTAACTAAAGCTTCTATCCTAAAGCTAAACATCATTCTGTGTACCCATTTTTTAAACTCCAGCTAAATCATTAAAACCAGCCATCATCTATTAAGAAACATAACAAACCATGCCTTTCTTAAGCCTCCCTTGTAGACACGGTACCCAAATCCTGAACTCTCCCCTAAAACAACCGCATACCTGCAAATACCCGAACACTACACTATCCCAAACCAATGTAAATTCAACAGTGCCTCAATGAAACCGAATAAAGTAATAATATGTACCACATCAGAACAACCACTGTGACAAAATTCATTACCTTTCACCTCAGTTTCCTTCAAGGTTTGCTCATTCTAACTGCCCTCTACAACATCATTGCACACACTCTGATGACCAAAACATCTCCTGCAACTGATGTATTCAAAACAGCAGGAACAGCCACCCCGACAAAACCATCACCTTCCAACTCCACTTCCTTCCAGCCCCAACTGCTTGCATCTATAAAAAAAAGAACACAGTAAATACATGACACTCACCCAAAAAATGTTCTTAAAGACATTAAGCCATATCAAAAAGCACCCTTTTTCCCTGAACTGCCCCCATTACACAGACCTATCTCCCTTACCTCAGCCCAACCCCACCTTACCTGCATAAAATCTTTTCACAACCAAAATAAAAACATACAACAAAAACAATTCCACAATATGGATCAAAATTAAAATGATACCCACTGAAGATGTTGCAAGTAATCACTGTGAAAGATAAGTTAAATGTAACTATAAAAAAACAACGAAGCTGCAAATGTACCAAAACCTCCAAAAAGGCAGCAAACAAGAAGGAAACTTCTTGTAACTATACCTTACCTACATCCCCTACTTATTTCCATATGAAACAATCTAAGAGTGTGTTGAACTTGTATGTTATCAACACCGCAAAATACCCCCACAGATCCTCGCAAAATGTGGTAAGAGCTATCTAGTTCACTGTTGTCATACGCGGTAGAAGAAAACAGATTTTATGCACACTCTAGCAATTTAAGTTACCAATGCAGTCTATTTGACAGCAAATTGTAAACAATAACCCAAATTCTCCCAACTAAACTGAACAACATGCAAAAGAACCACTTACCAGCAACCCTCCTAACCATGAAGAACCCCATCTTCATAGGTTCACAGGTAGGTACTAGGCTATCGGCCCGAGGGCCTACGTAAGCCTAGCCAAGAAGGTTCCCTGGCTTACACCACCCAAGAAAGTTATTTTCCTGTGCCACTGTTGACCAGAGATACAGAAGTGATCCCCGGTGTGTATTTCCTATTTCTCATCCACTCATAATGATTTTTCTTGAAGAGTGCTAATGAAGAACTTTGCTTGACATAGATGGGTAGCCTGTTCCAGAGTATGGGAAGCCTCTGGGACAGGAATCTATCCCTCCAGCATGTCCTGCTTATTGTGGTGACAAGGTTTAGGTCCCTAGACCATGTAGCTCAGAGGGATGGGCATTACTTTAGGTGTAGCATGTCCAACAGCTCTGGGTTTGACATAGCTTTATATGTTAGGCAGAGATCACCTCGGAGTAGGCAATATGCTATGGAGTAAAGCTGGAGTTTTTTGAGGCGGTCAGTGTAGGGCATTTGTTTGAGGCCAGTAATCTTCTTTGTGAGGTACTTCTGGGGCCTTTCCAGCTGCTGCAGATATCTTGTGAGGTACATTCCAAAAGGGGAGTTGTACTCTATAATGGGTCTAATGAGAGTCGAGTAGAGGGGAACAATGACCTCTTTTTTCCTTTATGAGAACCCTTTTATGATGAGGTGTGCCACGTAGAAGGACTTCCTGACTACTGTGGCAATGTGACTATCAAAGGACAGACTACTGTCCACCTGGGTCCCAAGGTCTTTTATCACACATTTGGTGTTAAGTAGACTGCTGTCTATGTAGTAGTTCATGGGTACAGAGTTTTTACCAAAGGGGATGACAATGCACTTTTTGGCATTGAGCTTGAGGCCATGGCTCTGACACCAGACATCTGTCTCAGCCAGGCCCTTCTGTAGGATTTCCACATCATTTGGGGACTCGACTATGGTTCCTAGTTTGCAGTCATCTGTGAAATACATTAGCCAGAGGCCTTCTGTGTTAGCCTGTACTTAAGAGAAGCAGATACCAAACAGGAGAGGTCCCAGAACTGAACCCTGTGGTACTCCACTTGTCACTGGTTTGATGTCAGATTTGGAGTGTGCAACTTTTACAGTGTGGGTTCTGTCAGTGAGCCAGTTGGCAACCCATCTTGTGACATAGGGATTTATACCTAGTTTAGTGAGTTTAGCTATAATTCCAGAATGGGGGATGGTGTTGAAAGCCTTGGCGAGGTCAAGATAGGCTGTGTGAACCACCTTACCCTCATCTTTGGTGACTGCCTCAAAAAATTCGATCAGGTTCAGGCAGCATGATCTGCCTTTCACAAACATGAACTGGGTGGGATCCAGAGTTTGGAGGTTATCAATGTCTTTGTTTATGAGTTCCATGATGATATGTTCCATGGCCTTGCAGACCAGGCTCGTCAGGCTAATAGGGCGATAGTTCCCAGGATCAGTATTGGCTCCCCCTTTGTGGAGTGGGATTGCTGTAGGCCATTCAGTGGGCACAAAGCCTGATGTGAGGCTATGATTGAACATGGTGCTTAGGTGGGGAGCCAGTTCGTTCTGAAGTTCATGTAAAATGCAGCCTGGGATGTTGTCCGGTCCCATGGATGCTGTGTTTCTGGCTTTAGGGAGTGAAGCTTTTACCTGCATAGTTGTGATTACAGGGACTCTGCATTCTTTCTGTATAGATATGGGCCCTTTAGGGGGTGAGGGGGGTAAAGTTAGCAATGAACCTATCTGCCAGGATGTTGGCAATATCAGTTGGTTCTGTAATTTTCATGCCATTGTGCTGTAACTCAGAGCAGATCTGGGTGTTGCCAACCATTGAGATTCTTGACATAGGTATAGAATGCTTGCTGGTTGTCCTGAGAATCAGTGGTGATGTTGTTTTTGTAGCTAGCTTTGGAGGATCTTATAAGAGATCTCAGCTTCTTACTGAGGCTGACCAGGGAGCTCCTCACTCATGGGATTTTACTCTCTTTTGCAACAATTTCTTCCTTCTGTTGTACAGTTTGTTTATGGGTGGGGGCCACCAGATTGGCTTCCTTTTTTTTTGGAGCATAGTGTTTTGGTTCTGTTTGGGATAGCACGATCCATGCACTCATGTAAGTGCTTATAGAGTGCATTTGTGTAGGATTCAGCAGTCGTAACTGTATTGTCCATCTGCATGGGTGTCATGAAGTTCACCACTTCTGTCTTAAAAAGCATGAAGTTGGCTTTGGAGAAATTTTTTACAGTGATTTCCTTAATGGGGTTGTGGGGGCGGGATGTGGATATCAAGGGTGATTAGCTTATGGTCGGATTGGACCAATGAGAAGTTGACTTCAGGTGTGGAACACCGGTCACTCATGTTGGTAATGACTAGGTCTAGGATATTGTTGCCCCTGGTGGGGGTGTGGATAAGTTGATCCAGGGCATTGGAGTTTATGAATTCCAGAAAGCGTTGTGTGAAGGAGTTGGTACAGAAGTAGTTTTCCCAGTTAATGGTGGGGTAGTTGAAATCACCCATTATTAGGGTGTTTGGTTGAACCCTAATATTTTCCAGTACATCAAGAAAAGATGGGTGGGAATCTTGGGGCATGGTGGGGGATCTGTAGCAAGCTACAATTTAGATTGCAGTTTTGCCCAGAGTTAGTTGCAGTTGGATAACCTCGGATGCATTATGCTGAGCAACTAGCCTGGAGGTGTGGATATCCTTAATGAATATGGACACACCTCCACCTTTGGTGTTCTGGTCCAAGTTACATGGCCAAAAAGTGTGATATGACTTATAGCCTGGCAGTGCAGGGGTGCTCTCCGGAGCCCTAAACCAGGTCTCAGTCACTGCACAGATATCGATGTTCTCCATTTTAAGGAGTGCCTCAAGTGAGTGCATTTTGGGATTTAGACTTCTAGCATTGAGTAGCATTACCCTCAGTTTTTGATTGCCTGTTCCTGCTATGGTGGTGAATTTGTCATTTGAACCTTGCTTAAAAAAGGCACTATAGGGGTGGCAAGAGCCTTAAACAGTATCCGGAATCCCAGGGGCGACAGGTGCAGGCCATCTCTGGCAAAGTATCATGGTCTGTCGTCCATGTCATCCCAAGCAGACAGATACTGGATCCCCCTAGAATGACACCAGAAGCTTAGCCAATTGTTGAAGTCAATCATTTTGTCCTTGTACTGCGGTATCATTCTGGGCGATGGTGGAATGCTACTCAGGGCTAGGGTCATACCTGCCTGGGCTACAAGATTGGAGAGCTCTTCCATGTCTCTTTTTATGTAGTCCAGGGAGGTACGTCTCAGGTCATTCACACCAACATAGACAATGACAGAGTCATATTTGTACTTGTTGTGGAGTGACCTGAGTGCATGCATTATGTGGCAGATCCTGGCACCCGACAGGCAGCTGACAGTAACCGTCTCCTTGTTTAGCCTGGTGAGTGGGACATCAGTGTGCCTGACTATAGAGATACCTAAGACTAGTGTGTTGGATATGTTATTTTACCTTATTGGCTGTGGTTGAGTGGCATACTGAGTCTGTGGGCTATGTGTCATTTGGGTTGTGTTGGGGGGATGGAAGTTGCTTGGGTTTCTGCTTTGGAGGTCTCTGTTGCTTGGGCAGATTATTATTGAGAGCCTCCGCAAATGTTTTTGTGTTTCTATGTGTGGATTTTGGTGGTGTAGATTTAGTAAGACTATGTGATAAGTGTGGTGTGGTGCAAGTGTTTACCTTCTCCTCTTGAATGTCAAGTTTGGTCTTGGTTGGAGAGAGCTTTACCTCCAGTTTGGCTATATAAGTCCATCTCTCACAGGTTGTATTGTTGGGTGGTAGGAGGAGAGGGTTGTCTGTATACATGAGGCAATTTCTACAATGCCCCAAGATGCCCAGATTCATCAGATAAACAGGGGAGAACACTTTGAGCTGACCCTTGGACATGCCTGAATAAAAAACTATTTTCCTCTAGATAAGTGAGGAAAGTGAGTACAAGAGCTGTTTTTCTCTAAGCAAGTGAGAAAAGTAAGTGCAAAAACTGTTTTCCTCTAGGTAATGAGGAAGGTTTAGTGCTATAGTAATTAGTAGCTTATTTAGTGCTTACAACAAGTTCTGAACAAGTGCTGAGCACGAATAAGCAAATTCAAGTGCTAAAACTAAGAATCTGTATCTGCACTAGACTAGTTACAGGAAAGAAACAAGTGCAAATGCAGGCTTTCAAATCAGAAAGTTGAGAGAGATGGAAAAGATTGCCCAGACGGCCAATAACAACAATTTCTGGGCCAGAACTACTCCTTATGTAGTAGACAGGTTACCTAGTGCTTACCTCTCCCACTGACCAAGCTAGAAGGCTTCCCTCCAACACAGAAAGGCTTGGGGGGGCTCAGAAACTTACATACAATCCTGGACACAGCAAATCTGTATCTGGTCCACACTAGTTACAGGAAAGGTAGGAAACAGGCTTACAGTTTTTTTTTGTTTTTTTTTATATAGAAAAGTAGCAAAACAGCAGTAAAAACAATTCAAATGCTATGCAAGCTAGCACACTTGAGTATTTATTTATTTATTTATCTTATTTTTTTATTTTACATTTGTTGAACGGGCTAGTCTAACTGGATATTTGTCCATTTTCAGTAGAGACCCGGGGAGAAAAGCTCCACAATAATGTTATACAAATTTATATCATGAGTAAGAAAAGACATAAGGGGATCAATTCCAAAAAAAATGATTAAACATAGAAAAAACCCTTTTAGTTAGGCTTATCTAACATAATATGACAAAAAATGACACAACTAAGCAAGAACTTATAGCTTAATATAAACAAGGATTGATACAAAACAGAATTAGAGTAGTTAGAACACAGAAGTTAAAAAAAGAAACTTATAAACTAGAAATGGTTGGTCATGTCTAAAGTGTTTCAGTCAGGATTAGTACATGGGCATAGCCATTGTGAATTAAGGAAGGTTTTTAGTTGCTTTTTGAAAAGTGGAGTGGATGTCAGGGATGTTAGATTATTAGGAAGCTTATTCCAAGAGTTTCCAATGGTGTTAGTAAATAGGCAATCACCAGATTTATTATTGGATTTAAGGGTTGCAACAAGTAACTCATTAGCTGAGCGTAGGGTTCTCAGATTTTTATATGGGTTGATAAGGTTAGAGAGTATGGGAGCATTTGTGGGATGATACAAGATCTTGTGGGTGATAGTTAATTGCTGAAGAAGAAGCTGATTTTGCAGTTTCAACCATCCTAGTTTTTTTAGATTTTGGCAATGGTGAGTTCGGAATGGGGAACCAGTGGCAAATCTGGCAATGTTATTATATGAAATGGCCAGCTTATTGAGATTGTTTTTGGATAGATTAGTGTAAATTGGGGAGGCATAGAGAAGGGTGGAGATTATGTGTATTTGGGCGATAGTAGTCCTGCCGGTCAGCGTAAGGAAGGGTTTTAACCTGTAGGGGAAACCAAGTTTTCTATTAACTGATTTGATGGTTAAGTTTATGTGTGAGTCAAAGTTAAGACTATGATCAATTGTTATGCCTAAAAGTTTAATAGTTGGGTCAGGTACTATTACAGTGCCATTATTTGATACAATTGTGAAATTTATAGGGGGAGACTTCTGGGTAGGGGTAAACAGTAGAAGTTTATTTTTTTAGGGTTTAGGAGGAGACAGCATTTGTAGAACCGGTTTTCAACTAAGGTAAACACTTTTTGGGTGCTAGACTGCAGTTCAGCAGAAGATGCTGTGGCACAGATTAATGTCGAGTTGTCAGTATATTGTATGCAGGTGGTTTGAGGTAGGGATGTTTTCAGATCATTGATGAAAATAGAAAACAGGAGGGGTCCCAAAATAGAGCCTTGAGGGACTCCCAGGGAGATAGGGAGCAGAGCTGATAGGTTTTTGTCCCAGAGGACTGCTTGTTGTCTATTTCCTAGATAGGATTTAAACCATTTGACTGCCTGAGTGTCAACTGAAAGTGAAGTAAGTATATCTAACATTAAATGATGATTCACCATGTCAAAGGCTTTGGAGAGGACTAAAAAGGGAGCAAGTTGTTGTCACGATTTTTATTAATTGATTCAGAAAAGGATAGGAGCACAGTTGTAGTACTATGAAATGGCCTAAAGTCATGCTGGCAGTCAGCTAATAGATTATTTTGGAAGAGATGATCAAGTAGTTGCCGGTGAATGCATCTCTCCATGATTTTTGCCAATGGAGAAAGTAGAGTTATGGGACAGAAGTTAGAGAGTTCAGTTGAGTTACCTCCCTTATGTAGTGGGATAATATGTGAGACCTTCCAAAGAGATGGTATAGAGCCTTCTGTAACGATTCTGTTTATTAAGATGGAGATAGGGTAAGCAAGTACTCCAGCTGTGATTTGCAGAAATTCAGCTGGGAGGAGGTCAGCTGAAGGAGTACATGGTTTTAGTTTGTGAAGCAGGGTATAGATTAGAGAGGTTGGAACAGACTGTAGTTGAAGGGCAGGAGGTAAATTGGTTAGAGAGAGTGTCTTAGAGATGCTGGCAGGTGATAAGGTATTTCCTAACGATTGGACTGTTTCAGCAAAAAAATTATTAAAAGAATCGGCAATTTGGCTGGGAGAATTCTGAGACAAATTAGATGGGGTTGGAATTTTGGAGTGCCCTGGGTGGAGTAGGCTATTTATACCTGACCAGAATTTTTGTGGGTTTTGATGTTGGGCTTGCTGGAGTTTATGGTAATAGTTTTTTTTTAATCTAGGAGTATTAATTTTTTGTAGCATTTCTCAGCTGTCGAAAGATTTCATAATAAGACGGGTTTTTAGTATTTCTCCAATTAGACCAGATTCTGTTTCTTTGAAGCATTTTTTGCCTGGTCTTCTTTGTTAGCTTAGGTGAGTATGTAGCAATATTAGACCAAACACAGTTTAAAAAATTTCAGTTACATTAAAAATTACTAAAAACAAGTGCAGAAGGAGTGTATTAGGTAGACTGTGGTAAAGAGATGGGACTGGTGGGACTGTCCCAGATCAAATCTACAGTGGGGTGGGCAACTGCAAAAGTCACCAAATTTAAACAACAAACCAGAGATAGGGAGGGTGGGTGGGTGGCACAAAACACTTTCAGCAGAGATCTGAAAAAGTATACAGTGAATCAAAAATAGTGCACAACTCTGAATAAAATTAGTCCAGCAACAATCTACAGTGCACAATTTTGAAGAACCAAAAAAATATACTTAGCTCTGTATATTTCCAGATAGTTTGAAAAGAGCTCTGTTAGACACAGGTTCCAGCAATGATGTGCAGGCTGTTAACTGACAGGGTCTATTATTATGCAAGTAATCCTTCAGATAGTCAGATGACACAAGCTGTAAAAAACATTTATACCAACTTAAGACACAGCAGAAAATAGGGGGAGGTGGAGCAAAACATTTTCAGCAGAGATCTGAAAAACTGTACAGTGAATCAAAAATAACAGTGTACAACTCTGAATAAAATTAGTCCAGCAAAAATTTACAGTACACAATTCTGAAGAACCAAAAAATATACTTAGCTCTGTATATTTCCAGATAGTTTGAAAAGAGCTCTGTTAGACACAGGTTCCAGCAATGATATGCAGATATCTTCCATAAACGGAATACATATGACCCTAAATAACTCCCTACTACCCTAAATCTGCCTGTCCTCCCATTTCCACTGCCTCTATTTCTACAATCCCACCCCAGTGGTCTAAAATAATGGTCAACAGTACTAACGTCACACAGCAGTCTGCAACCAAAGACCACTTCCTATACAGCTAAACATTTCTATAAAGCATCTGCTTGCCATCAGAGGCAACCAGCCTAAACGAGACAATTAAGATCCTTCCTTCAAATTCCCTTCCCACCAGCCTTCAATCTAAAAACTCCTCACAAAGCATCAGAATCCTCCACTGAACCCATCGTCCAATCCTATACCCAAAAAACATAAAACCCCACTAGCATGCCCCCAAAAGATGCCCCAAACTCATGTTACAATAATTCCATCCTTTATAGCCACCTCACCTCCCCTTGAACACCGCCAATCCTACTTCACCCTGCCTATAAGTTAACAGAAGTCACCTTGCAGCACCTTGCTACAAATCTGACATGTCAAGTTAAATACTTACCGAACTAGGCTTAGCAACCATCACCTCTCAAGAACACATATGCAATCCACCTGATCCTCTGCGCTTCCTATCTGCAAAATAAAAGACAAAATAATAGCTGTGCATATTAACTCCTTCACCACAGATGCTGCTAGGAGCCACCTTGCCAATAAATTTCACCTCTTATCTTAAAAACTCCCCAAAAATGTAGCAATAACCAGTTCCCGAACCATACTATTTATTTAAACCCAGAAACTCGACAAAGTCACTTTCTTCCATTGCTCCTAAACCTAAACGTTAGTACTTGCAATAGCATGAATTCCCTGCCATGTATGAAGTCACAAATTGACCCAAAAACGCCATGTTATTGAATAGACCCAACATGATGAAATGGGAAATGCCGGACTTAATGTATATCTCATAAGTGACTAAGAATTACATAGCTAAATCATATTACTTCATTAATAGGATCTTCTTTTTAAGTAACCAGCAGATTTTACACACCCTATGACCTACCTAGTTGAAGCTGTTAGTAAGCATTAACACTTGCTCCACATGTTGCCCATTTTTTCACATAATGAAGGCTAACACCACTATCAAAACATTTAGAAATAAACTTTTTTTGAATAGGTAACACCTTAAGAAGTATCCAATCTTTGTTTACATGAGAGAAAGAATTAATGCAGCAGATAAAGACTGGTAGAATACTTAGATGTGGAATTATGGCTAGAAAAGAAATAAAGCCATGGTAATAAAATAGCTGTAAGACACAATGAAGAGCAGTACCATCAAAGGAGTGCATATTACACCAATCAGGTCTACTTTAGTTCAGCGAACGAGCAGATGATCGAACGCTGTTAGTTCGAACACAAATTGTCGAACCGGCAAAATAGCGAACGGCTGGAACAGCAAATTTTTTCCCAGGGAAAGAAATCGCTGAGCCGGCCGTCTGGGTTTTGACATTTCCTCCACTGTAGTGTGATCTCAGAGTTGGTATATTTAAGTAGGGGGGATGTGGGGGGGGCCAAGCCCCCCATTTCAGTTAATGTTTAGTGGGTTTTTTTGTTTTTTTATGGGAACAGCAATTTTTTTCCCTGGGAAAAAAAAAGTGCTGTTCTCGTTGTTCACTGTTTTGAGTTTTCAAAATTTAGAGGTCGATATAACAATGTTCAATCATCTGATCATTCATTGTTATAATATAGACCCACACCAATCGTGTTCGTGACCATATTAAGTCTAAACCATTCCTTCTTGTGACAGAAAATCTGCACTTTGTTTAAGAAACATCATGGCCTTTTCATGCCACCCCAGTTAAAATCTGTCCCACTCAGGCACTGATATCCTTGCTTCCTATTCAAACTGATCTTACTTGCATACCTACAGTTTTCTGTGTGTTCCACTCCTAAGGAGTTGTATCTCTAGTGGTTTGTAATATAACAGTTATGCATCATTTTACACTGCCTCTCGAGAGTACCGCACTCAGCAAAAGGGGCCCTGAGCTAATTCCACCCTCCCCCATTTATATATCTATATCTATATCTATATATATATATATATATATATATATATATATATATATATATATATATATATATTTCTATATCTATGTATCTATATATATATATATATATATATATATATATATATATCTATATATCTATATACTAAAGCTGGACCATACACGTGTGGTGGGAAACCCATCACACATGGGGCTATGCAACCCATGTACCCCTTTCTGAGTTTATAAGAGCAATATTTGAAATATGTCCCTATTTGTACCCCAATTTTGTCAAGCTTTGTCCAGATTTTTTGCATTAACAGATTGAGATGAATGTTCTGGAACAACTATCGATTGCTGCAGGCTCTGTAAAATAAAATCTAAATATATTCATGCTACTTGAGTAAATCTATTATAAAATTAAACCTAACAAGTACACAATTCTTTTAAAGTTAAACAGTAATGCCCTTGATGCATTAAACCAATTCAGAGATAATCTTTAAACGTATTCTCCACAGGCAGTTGGAAGGCAGCAGTACTTTTCCTCCAACCTGAAAATTAGGGACAGTTGAGATGTATAGTTGGGAGCTATGCCTGTCAAAGCAGTCATTCACAGCCTTGCACTCCACCCAGAGCATGCACACCTGGTGCACATTCTTCGCGAGCAACTTGCAACCCTGCAAAATAAAATTCTTGGTATGTTTTATTCATGGCAGGTATCTCAGTTAAGGCTCCTACTGGCTTAACATAGCTGAACCAGCACCCATTAATGCTGCTATGATCTCTATAACCGCTGCCTAAACACTCCTAGCACATTCTATGCCAATAACTATCTTTGTTTCCGGACATCTTCACAGTCACCAACCCACATTGTAGCAATGGCATTCTTGACTACATACCTCTCAACCTCAAAGACCAAGAAATCTGACCATGACACAAGCATGAGATCCATATGGCCCCCTTGTGTAAAAGTAGTGATCAGCAACTCCACACATAAAAAAAAAAAAAAAAAATTAAAAAAAAAGCACACACACCCACATCCTTCAAGGTGTTGGTTCTCGCAGTCACTAGGTTTGTCCTTCTAAACTATATCCAATTTCCTGATAATGATCCTTATGCCGCTAAAGCCAGTTACATTAGTGCATCTGGAACATATAACAGAAAACAATAAACATGCTTGCAAATTATACTTGTATGCCCTATAAGGGAACCCTGGAGCTTTGCCAAAATTATATTTCTTTATTGCTTAGAAACCTTGCCATTTAGGAAAACAATCTTCACTCAATATAAGGTTCTTTTCTGGTCTTCCATAGGGAACGTCTACATTCTTCTTGCCATGTCCCCCATTTTATGCACAGCAATGTCCCTTTGTTGCAGTTTTGGCTCTTTAAAATTAGAGGGGAAAAAAAAAAATTTACACACCGTCTGCCCTTAACCTTAATTCTATATATACGTTTGTAAATCCGGGATTAAATGTTTGGCAATCTGTGCACTAAACTCAACACACTCAGGTACTACTTGAGTGAGAAGTAAGTTACCAAGAAAAGATTAAAAGAAGTATTTATGGTTCCAGCGGTTTTATTTTACAGCCTAATAAACCTGAAAAGGAAATAACATGTATATATACTATATATATATATATATATATATATATATATATATATATATATATATATATATATATAGATATGGTTTACTATCAAAATGTCGCTGTGCAATTGCATGGCTATGAAGTATTCGAACAACATATGTTTGAACACTTCATAGTACGGCAGGTTATGTGAGCAAACGTTATCATTGCGAATGGACTGTGCATTCGTAATTATAACGTTGGCTGATATAAGGGGATCGCGGTACAGTGCGGTTAGGGAATTACATCCCTTTCCTCACTGTAGTGCGATCTCGGAGTTGGAATATTAAGTTGGGGGGGTGTGGGGGGGGTGCAGCCCCCCCTGCATAGTTGTGAGTTTAGACTAGTTAGGTAGGGAGTTAAGGAAGGGTGGGAGTGTTGTTAATTGTCGAAAATGTCACGAGTGACATTTTTGACAATTAACAGCTATTTTCGACATTAGGGACATACGGAAATGTTAATTTCCGATGTTAAAATTCGAACATTCGTACACTTTTTTTTTTATTTTCGATTTTATGATAGAAAACCTATATATATATATATATATATATATATATATATATATATATATATATATATATAAATATATATATATATATATATATTTTTTTTTTATGTCTTATATGCTGAATCTGTTCACTAATAGAAAGAATGACTTTCTGTACAACACACAGTAATTTCATAAGACCCACATAGATTTCCACATGTCAAAGAACCCCGGGGTCTCATAGTCCCCCCATCTTTCATAAGCATTCATCCCCAGGACTGTACAACATTTTTTTCTCATCTCTAGCTTATTTACAGCATTTTACTGCAAGAAAGCAAGGTTTAAAAACCAATGTGTAACAAGATGACCACAATCCTTGATCGACAGTGCCATTACGCATGCGTAGCAATGGTCACACCGCCTTGCTTAGAACCTGCGAAACCCACAGGGATTCAGTGCAAAAAATACAACAACTGGGCCTGACTGACTCTGCCTGAGAAGCCAGAGCAAAGACACAAACCACTAACACCAACAGAATGTTAACCACGTCAGCAAACGAATCACAACACAGGTGATGGAATCCCACCACCAATCCAAGGCTATTAATTTTTCTTTGCATCACTCTCAAGAAAAGCCCACACAGCATACCTACTGGGTTTCAAACTTCAAATCCTTCAGCAAATGCAGATTAAAGCAACTCCAATCACTTTACTAACTTTCTAAACTTATAATCATATTATTTAAAGTATGTCCCAACCCCGGGGCCTTAGTCCCTCCATTTTGTCAGTCTTTGCACAGATTTCCTGCACTAAGTTGTTGCGAGGGGTGAGAGCAGCACCTGACAAGGAGTTCATCACTGCAAAATCTCTAGTCATGTCCATCCTCCCTGCTCTAAAATCTCCATGCACCAACAAGGCTGTTTAGAAGTAATAAGCGAGACGATGAGTTGACCAAGTGCAAACAAAACTGTGGCCACTCTGGTTTTCTAATTCATACATGCCATGTATAACTATACAAGTCTGGCTTTGTCAATAACCTTCTAGTTGTATTAATCTTACTGTGCATAATTACAAGTGCCAGAAGAAAGGAAAAGAAAACGAAGGGTAGCACACAAGCATCGGCCACTCAACCATCATGGTGATCCGCAAGGAGGAGAAAGGAGGACACCCAGTGAAAACTAAACAGTCGATAGATATGCCTGGTCCTCCTACACCTCCCTGAAACATGCAGACTCTGCTTACCTTATTTCTCTCTCCCTCTTTTTTTTTTTTTTTAATTTAATTTTTTTTAGTACAAATGCAGGAATGCACCTGCACGGTAACAACCTCATCCTCCCACTGAAATCACAGCTGAGACACAGCCATCTCAGATCTTTCTAGCCCCCCTCCCAACCTCCACAAGTCACCCAGGACCCGCACAAGTGAATGAAAAGCAAAAATCCCCTCCAATGCTGACAGCAGTAAACCTAGAAAAAGAAATTGAAGCTCTCTCTCTAAAGTCAGCAACCAACGAGATCTGCAACCCTCACTAATGGGAATTTACTCACCAGTCGAAATTACTGTCGCTCAAATGAAACTCGAGCACTGGTACCACTAAGATTTCTAACTATCTAAGTGCACTTCATCATATCTAATGCATTGAACTGACTGGAATTACTAAACTTACGAGCGGCTCTCCCAACAAATACTCCCCCAGACTATAACTACTAGTCTCCATAACAACACCTTTGACATAATAGCCTACATATATGGAAATATGATATAGCTATATCGCTGCTACTTACTTATACCATGCTGCATATACAAACCACCCAACACCAGCCTGGATCCTGCAGGGCCACTTGTCCTTCCAAAAAGGTCATCTCGGTCGTACAGTTGCTGTAGCAAGTTCATGCCAAAATGTGACTCCTACCTCAGTTACCCTTGACAAAACCCTCTAAGCCCCTCTTACCCTTACCTCACTTCCTCCTAAACATCCCTCAATCCCATTTAACCCTACCCCCCCTTATTCTCTTAATTCCTGCGAGTCTATGCAACTGGCCCCATTTGAAGATGTCCCAGAACAAAATGGTCTGTTCCAATCATCATTTATGACAGCTGGCACTAATTTGTTTTATATTGTCCACACAGATTTTATGATTACAGATATCATTCTCATATATGTGTTAAGTTTCAACAGAACACAAGTTAAACAACAGTTGTAAGGCAGCAATATTTCACTCAAGGGGTTATAATCAAAAAATAACATATATGCATTTTCCTTTACACTACAGTTATCTGCTTTAAAAACCACATCACCTGAAAGGAAATGAAGTAGAGATTACCAGGTAAATATTTTTTTATCTACTTGTTCATGTATTTGCCAACAATAATCTGCCAAAACAAACTGGATATCAAATGACTGAGGCTGTGATTTGTCATTATACTCAGTGCATATTTCCACGTACAAGACTCATTTCAGTGCCTGAATTTCAGCAACAATCATCTTCTGTGGCCGAGAGTCAATTTTAAAACTTATTGTTCAGTTCAGGGCCTTTTATGGGCTGGTCTTTTGGTTGGGACCAGGGTTGTGGTAGGCCTCTCACCTACAACTATTCAAAAAAAGAAAAGTTTCTCCTTTTTTATCTAAAAATATTTACTATAATTTGTACCAAAAAACCCTGACAGACATAAAAGACATCCAGCCTTTCCATTTTAAACAGTTTTATTAATTTTAACAGTAATTAATGCATCAACAGTAAATAGCCATTCACATGAACCTTCATTAGAATTAAAAACATCAAATAACATAATATTTCATGTGGGCAATGCGGAGAATGCTCACCATACAGCTCTCTCCCCATACACAAGCAGCATTAAATCGAACCGCTCACTGTAGTCAGACAAAACAAGCCTTAAAGCAGAGTGCAATCGTTCACTTCAGAACTCCAATACATCAACCACCAAAAAGGTTGGAACAGAAGGGGGGTTCAAACCAGAACTCTTCTTATTCAACCCACCAGCCTGCCACAACAGGCTGATCTCCCCCTTTTCCTACAAACCCCTTATCCAAATCTTGCAAAAATAATTCAAAGTACACACTAAAGAAATCTAAGTCATTCTGTACCAGTTCACATTCTTATTGTCAAAATCACTGTGATCAATTGTATACAAACTCAGCCTGGTTAAAGCCCTCAACACACTATGGTCCATAAAATGTGTCCCTTCCTAATCCCTTAAATGCATCTACTTACCATCATAACAATCTAGGTATTATCTCTGACCACATACCAATCTAAGTATAATCTCTGACCATACCACAATCATCTGTAAAAATTTCTGTTTCTACCCTTTCAAAACACTAACAATCTTAGCCAAAAGTTTCATTTTCAAAGTCCATCCCAAATCATTTCCTCATAAATGGATTACCAGAAATGTAGGGGATGCCTCACGCTGCCTGTATATCCTCAAATTAAACCATTACTTACTGCCACCTTAAATCTCTGAAACCATGCCAAGACACATTCTACCTTCCATGCTCCAGACCCAGCATACTTGCCTCAGGTCTGATTAATGGTCTCTTTTTAGCCAGAAAATGAAAGTATGACCCGACTTGACAATGGTGTTTCCATCTAAAAAAAACAACAAAAGCAAACATTACACCACTGACCAAAAGCTCCCTGCTGGCTATCTTACATATGATAAAAAAGCCCTAGATGGCCATCACCCAACCCTTCATATCATCTCTGCCAATATACCTTCCTCAGCTAAGTGCGACACTTTCCCTATCTAAACACAGTGAGCTAAAATCCTAACTCTTGCAAAGCCTTGATGCTTCAGTTGTCTCCTTATAACTCACACTCATAATATATCATATTATTTAAAGTATGTCCCAACCCCGGGGCCTTAGACCCTCCATTTTGTCAGTCTTTGCACAGATTTCCTGCACTAAGTTGTTGCGAGGGGTGAGAGCAGCACCTGACAAGTAGTTCATCACTGCAAACTCTCTAGTCATGTCCATCCTCCCTGCTCTAAAATCTCCATGCACCAACAAGGCTGTTTAGAAGTAATAAGCGAGTCGATGAGTTGACCAAGTGCAAACAAAACTCTGGCCACTCTGGTTTTCTAATTCATACATGCCATGTATAACTATACAAGTCTGGCTTTGTCAATAACCTTCTAGTTGTATTAATCTTACTGTGCATAATTACAAGTGCCAGAAGAAAGGAAAAGAAAATGAAGGGTAGCACGCAAGCATCGGCCACTCAACCATCATGGTGATCCGCGAGGAGGAGAAAGGAGGACACCCAGTGAAAACTAAACAGTCGATAGATATGCCTGGTCCTCCTACACCTCCCTGAAACATGCAGACTCTGCTTACCTTATTTCTCTCTCTCTCTCTTTTTTTTTTTTTAATTTAATTTTTTTTAGTACAAATGCAGGAATGCACCTGCACGGTAACAACCTCATCCTCCCACTGAAATCACAGCTGAGACACAGCCATCTCAGATCTTTCTAGCCCCCCTCCCAACCTCCACAAGTCACCCAGGACCCGCACAAGTGAATGAAAAGCAAAAATCCCCTCCAATGCTGACAGCAGTAAACCTAGAAAAAGAAATTGAAGCTCTCTCTCTAAAGTCAGCAACCAACGAGATCTGCAACCCTCACTAATGGGAATTTACTCATCAGTCGAAATTACTATCGCTCAAATGAAACTCGAGCACCGGTACCACTAAGATTTCTAACTATCTAAGTGTACTTCATCATATCTAATGCCTTGAACTGACTGGAATTACTAAACGTACGAGCGGCTCTCCCATCAAATACTCCCCCAGACTATAACTACAAGTCTCCATAACAACACTTTGACATAACAGCCTACATATATGGAAATATGATATAGATATATCACTGCTACTTACTTATACCATGCTGCATATACAAACCACCCAACACCAGCCTGGATCCTGCAGGGCCACTTGTCCTTCCAAAAAGGTAATCTCGGTCGTACAGTTGCTGTAGCAAGTTCATGCCAAAATGTGACTCCTACCTCAGTTACCCTTGACAAAACCCTCTAAGCCCCTCTTTACCTTACTTCATGTCCTCCTAAACATCCCTCAATCCCATTTAACCCTAACCCCCTTATTCTCTTAATTCCTGCTAGTCTATGCAACTGGCCCCATTTGAAGATGTCCCAGAACAAAATGGTCTGTTCCAATCCTCATTTATGACAGCTGGCACTAACATTTTTTATATTGTCCACACAGATTTTATGATTACAGATATCATTCTCATATATGTGTTAAGTTTCAACAGAACACAAGTTAAACAACAGTTGTAAGGCAGCAATATTTCACTCAAGGGGTTATAATCAAAAAATAACATATATGCATTTTCCTTTACACTACAGTTATCTGCTTTAAAGACCACATCTCCTGAAAGGAAATGAAGTAGAGATTACCAGGTAAATATTTTTTTATCTACTTGTTCATGTATTTGCCAACAATAATCTGCCAAAACAAACTGGATATCAAATGACTGAGGCTGTGATTTGTCATTATACTCAGTGCATATTTCCACGTACAAGACTCATTTCAGTGCCTGAATTTCAGCAACAATCATCTTCTGTGGCCGAGAGTCAATTTTAAAACTTATTGTTCAGTTCAGGGCCTTTTATGGGCTGGTCTTTTGGTTGGGACCAGGGTAGTGGTAGGCCTCTCACCTACAGCTATTCAAAAAAAGAAAAGTTTGTCCTTTTTTATCTAAAAATATTTACTATAATTTGTACCAAAAAACCCTGACAGACATAAAAGACATCCAACCTTTCCATTTTAAACAGTTTTATTAATTTAAACAGTAATTAATGCATCAACAGTAAATAGCCATTCACATGAACTTTCATCAGAATTAAAAACATCAAATAACATAATATTTCATGTGGGCAATGCGGAGAATGCTCACCATACAGCTCTCCCCCCATACACAAGCAGCATTAAATCGAACCGCTCACTGTAGTCAGACAAAACAAGCCTTAAAGCAGAGTGCAATCGTTCACTTCAAAACTCCAATACATCAACCACCAAAAAGGTTGGAATAGAAGTGGGGTTCAAACCAGAACTCTTCTTATTCAACCCACCAGCCTGCCACAACAGGCTGATCTCCCCCTTTTCCTACAAACCCCTTCTCCAAATCTTGCAAAAATAATTCAAAGTACACATTAAAGAAATCTAAGTAATTCTGTACCACTTCACATTCTTATTGTCAAAATCACTGTGATCAATTGTATACAAACTCAGGCTGGTTAAAGCACTCAACACTCTATGGTCCGTAAAATGTGTCCCTTTCTAATCCCTTAAATGCATCTACTTACCATCATAACAATCTAGGTATTATCTCTGACCACATACCAATCTAAGTATAATCTCTGACCATACCACAATCATCTGTAAAAAATTCTGTTTTTACCCTTTCAAATCACTAACAATCTTAGCCAAAAGTTTCATTTTCAAAGTCCATCCCAAATCATTTCCTCATAAATGGATTACCAGAAATGTAGGTGATGCCTCATGCTGCCTGTATATCCTCAAATTAAACCATTACTTACTGCTACCTTAAATCGCTGAAACCATGCCAAGACACATTCCACCTGCCATGCTCCAGACCCAGCAGACTTGCCTCAGGTCTGATTAATGGTCTCTTTTTAGCCAGAAAATGAAAGTATGACCCAACTTGACAATGTTGTTTCCATCTAAAAAAAACAACAAAAGCAAACATTACACCACTGACCAAAAGCTCCCTGCTGGCTATCTTACATATGGTAAAAAAGCCCTAGATGGCCATCACCCAACCCTTCATATCATCTCTGCCGATATACCTTCCTCAGCTAAATGAGACACTTTCCCTATCCAAACACAGTGAGCTAAAATCCTAACTCTTGCAAAGCCTTGATGCTTCAGTTCTCTCCTTATAACTCACAGGCTGAGCTGCCAATATCTCTCTGCCATCCCCTGAACAAAATAAATAAATAAATAAATCATCCTCCACTCCTTGCTCTCTGCGATTATCGAACCCATGCATATCAGCACAGCAAAACTGCAGTGCAATACTACCTAATGCCCTTTACCTTTTTGTTCTGTTTGCAAATGACACAAACTTATCACCACAAATGTATCTGTGATATGTAAGTCTCTCCACAGCAGTCTGCAATCCCCCAACCCTAAATGCTCCTACTAAACATAAACACCACTAACGTAGCCCAGACAGTGTACTCCAGCTGACCTCCTGCCAGCTTATAGAAGCCTTTTTAATAGTACTCTAAGCAACTGCTTGTTTAAAGGAAAATGGCTATTGACTCTCAAGCCATTAACTCTTTCACATCCTCTAATCATTCTACTAACCCCTCAAGCTCTCTCAATAATCACTAAAACTGCTAATCTAGCAGCTGAACTAAGAGCAGTTAAATGAGCCATGACTAACTAGGCCGCCTCTCCAAGAACCAATCTATGCACCAAATATGTCATTAACAAAACAACCAACTTCTTCCAATCACAAGCTAGGAACTGACTCACAAATGAGGAAAAAGGAATTATTGCTGCACTATATGTCCTCCATGTGAAACTTACCCAAGATTGCTGAAATAACCAAGCTGTTAACCTTTTCAATGTCACACACCTGTTTGGCTCTAGTTTTGCATCTGGAGCTACAGACCGAAAACAGTTAAAATGAAAGTGAGAAAGAATGCCAGGTATCAAATTAGAATATCATGGATCATGCCTAGCTGAAAAACTACATTTAATTAACCAGCTCTGTAAAATTAACTATCTCAGAATCAGTAGAACCAAAACTGACCTGGCTGTTTTTTGTAGCCAAAACATGAATGACCACCCTGTTTTCAGAACAGAAAATTAGCCTTCTGTTCCATAATCTCTCCTTACAAACCACTGACACAGTCCCAGTGGAAATGAGTTTTAAAAATGCCAAATCTTTCCTCCATTCGTCCAGCCAATCTACTGGGCACCACCTCACCATGAGTCCTTCACCATCAAAGTAAAGCCCCATGCTTTGGACCCCTCCCAGATCTGTAATCAAATGCAACTCAGCAACAATCAGCCACTTCTACTGCCAAAAAATACCACTGAAACTGGACAAAAACACTGCCCACAAGCTCAAATCCTTTTTAACTAAACAAGTAACTGTAACCCAGTGATATTTACACTTAACACCTCCCAGGATATTGACAAATGACCTATTGAAAGTTCTATCTGGTCTTATTCCCCTGCAAGCAAAATTCAGCAAGGCAAGCACTTCCATAACCTGTATAATTCCAATCTTTTCTTCTGCACTGACTATCCCAATCTTGTCCCTCAAGTTCTCCATGTTTTCCTATGGGAAATAAAATAAACCTCTTCTGGTATCCCTAAGAAATGTTAACACCTCACTACTCAATCTTTCAAGGTTGTCCTGAGCTAAAAGTACACTCAGTTCTTCTCACATCTCTTTAAATGCTTGAATGCATGCTTCCTCTTCATTCCATCCCTCTACAATCAATAAAAAAATCCAAGTAATGAACTGCCCTTTTGTTAGTAACCTGTTTCTTCCAAATCCACTGAAATATAGTGCTGAATTCTTCAAATGCAGCCTGTGCAATGTCATATTCCATTGGGGTGGCCCTATCAAACAAATATTTCACACGGAGACACAAATCCAGCAGTGGCCAGTTCTCATCTCTAATCATTAAAAGCTGAAAAGCTACTTTAACATCCAATTTAATTAACTAAGGGTCCCTGAATTCCATGATAAGCCTAATGGCATCATCCATGGATGCATATTGCACTTCACTGTCAGATCTAGCAAATAAATAGTTTGCTGAACCCCCTTAAGGGTATGATAAATGATGAATTATCCTGAACTCACCAGGCTTCCTCTTAGGCATAAGGCCCAAAGGAGAAATATGACAATCACAAAAAGGTGGTAGCAAGGAAGGGACTAAAACCCTTCCAGCCTTAACATCCTTACCCAACAACTTCTGAACAATCCCTTCCTTCCCCTTAATTGTTTTCACTGTTCAGGTTACAACACACCACCTCACAAGCCCCTATAGTCAATTTAATAACAAAATTCCAAAGCTCAGCCTTTGCCAATCTTTGCATCCTCAATCAATTCTTCAACCACCCCCAGATCAGGAAAATCTGATAACTATTAGCCAGAGTGTTTACATTAATGAGCGAGTGGGAAGTTCTGTCTCCCCAGCTGGCCTTGAAAACACAAAGCCCCCCGGCTACAAATATTGCCCCTTCTTCTAAAGTTGGCTTTCTGTTGCTATCCTGTGACTGCCCTACTACTCTTTCCTTGCACCAACATTTTGCCCCTGCATGACTACCACTACTAACATACATGATTGAATTTAGATACCAGACAAAAAATATCTACTTATGTTGAAAGCCCAGCATGTCCATGTTTTTCACCTGTATCTCCCAAGGGCCTACCTTGTCCCCATGCTCTATCAAGCACAGTTGCCAGCCAGATATCTGCATGCCAGACTTTCCACTTCAATGCCTTGTTGACTGCATTTCTCTTGCAGAAATGCTGTTCATACTATAGCCAAACATTAACAGACCGCAATCTCTGTGCCTCATGAATCGCAAGGAAATATGCTGGCAGGGTAATGCCTGTAACATATCCTTCTGAAGTCTACAGCTATATAATAGACAAAATCCAGGATCCAATTTTCTCAGGCCCTTGCCTTAACCTTACCTGGCCTTTCCTACCCAAAGCAGCCAGGGCTGACACTAGGTCTTTAGTCCCCAGTGCCTCAGCCTTTTACAACCTCTGCAACCCATCTCCATCAATCTAATCAAACATGTCAACATACTCACCCCTCCATATCTTTTCTTTTACTGACTTGGTAATATGAGAGGAAATGCATATGCCAGATCCTCTTGTCAAAAAATTTGGGTTGCCAAACAATCTCCTGGATCTGCCCACAGAATCTCTCTGCTGGGCCCAGTGGAATGGCCTGCATCCTGATCCACCTGTTCACCTGCTGGATCCAGGCTATCTACACCTGCAATGAGATCAACCCCTTATCATTAGAAATCTGGCCAAAGCAAAAAAATAATGGTGGAGGGGAGGGCAATGGCCCCAACATAGTAAGAGATTTAAAAAAAATGCTCTTATAAACTTAGAAAGGTGCTAGAATAACAGTTTTTACATTAGTATGCATTTTCTGAAGGAAATTAACTCAAACTCATATTTCTGCCATTACTTAGTGACTTCAAGCATCAATAATTTGCCAGAAAATCAAAACTTTTATGAGGAACAGGTCCAAAATATGGGGTAAAAATCTGACCACTTGAATAGTATACATATGCCCCAGAGCCACAAGGTAACTTGCTCACATGCACAGCATTCTGTAACTCTCATAATCCGTGAGATCTTCCATCAACCAAATCTTTTTCTTCCTCTCTTCACCTGTCTTTCTATTTTATTCTTATTTTAAAATAACCAAGGTGTAAGCAAAGGAAAAAAGAATCAGCCCACAAACCAAACCACTAATCCATGGGCATGCAAACAGCTACCCTACTCGCCATGCTACCGCCACCCCCTACCTTATGCCCCATGGGAATACTACTGTAGCTTAAACTATTAAAATGCTGTCCATGCCAAAAGACCAAACTAATCTCAGCCTAAAATACAAATAATCACTCTGGACCACTCCCATAAAGCTACCTCACTTCCTGACCCTGACAATTTTTACTTCCTTTATATTTTACTTAACCCTTCCTTGCCCATTATTTTGACAATGCCAACTTCTACTATAAGCAGCAATTCAAAATATAACATTCCCATTCATCACACCCCCACCCTTTACCCATGTAGGAGTCTATGGACAAATACATCTGCAAGCAAATTACATTTACAGTTTGCTGGTTGTTATTTGTGTGATATATGAAGTTCGTTTACTTAAATGTTAGGGGTATGATCTCTGACAGCAAAGGAAATCAACTCCTCAGATTTGTAGAAGTCTTAAAGTAAATGTGGTGTTTTTACTGAAAGTTGAAATGGCCATAAGACATCAGAAATGTGCTTTGAGCAACTGACAAAGAAAAAAGTTCACATTTTCATCTTATTATCTAAGAAGGGAGTTGAAACATTAATAAAAGCTAGTCTAGGTTAGAGTAATCTCTATAGTTAAGGAAAGGTAAGAGAGAGTAGGTATTGTCCAAATGTTCAAAACTTATAAGGAATTTAGTTCTACAGTTGACTTATAGCCCCATTCAATGATCTGTCCTTTTTTCTAAGTCATTTAATTTATATTGCCTTCCTTTTCAGTGGGAAGATGCATCAGACATGGTTATATGGGCTTCGTGCAGGGGGTTTTAATGTTACAATACTTCTATATCAAGAACAGAATACCCTCATGTCCAAAAGAGTGCTTAATCATCATGTCAACACTGTGAGGGTTGAGATGCATATGATGTGGAGTCCAAGCAAATGAGCCCAGTTACACATGTATTTCCCAAAACCCAGTGTGGCTTAAACTCCAGATTGACAGCAAGGCCAAGGAAGTGTTGAAAGTGGATCTGGCAATTTTTCAAAATAAAGAAAAATCAAATTTCCTGAGTGTTTCAGTAATTGCTTTGACTTAAAAAAAAAAAAGTTGCATTAATTCTATGCTTCTTCATGCATGCTGGGAGAGTTTAAAATTAGAAATTCATGATTGCTATAAGGTTACTAATGCAATCTCTCGTAAGAAATGGGTAACAAATTTGTATGCTAGAACAGCAAGCGGCAGCTGATTATTAAAAAAAAGCTTTGGCAGCAGCCAAAAAATCAAAGAGATGGTGTGGGTATGAAAATAATTGATGTGCAATACTTGTCAGGCAGGAGCATATCTGGTCAACTCTTGGTATTTCTAGCCAGAAAACAGAGATGTCAGAGAGCCTTCTCGTTCCATCTATGCTCCTCAATGAACAAGCTATTTTTGTGCCTCAGGACATTAAGAAATTGATTGTGACTGCTACTTGAGTGTTTATGCTGGAAGGCATATGCAGACCACTTCTAAGGCATCATCCCACCCCCATCAACCAGTTTAACAATCGCAGGTCTCCCAGGTTGTATGAGGAAGCCAGCAACTCCCTCTCCAGACAATTAATGTGATTTGTCACTACTCCTACCGTTAAGGTTGTTTTATTGTTGTAATGCCTCATTATGTGGTTTTGCCATAATCATTACATGTGGTGCATGCATTTTCCATTTTTTTCTGTTATTTTTCATTATGATGCTCCACCTCCAGATAATTCTCTGCAGAATGCCCTCTGACCTCTGATGTCATATAAGGCATTTCTCTAAGGCTGTCATTTCAGTGTTTGAACACGATTCAGAGAACTGGGGAGTTTCTTTCTAGTGGTAGTAGTGATATCCACATTTTTAGTTCTGATGTTGGACTTCTAAATCCTTACAAGGATGGTCCTTTTTTGAGTTGAGCAGGAAACTCAGATGACAGTGATGTTGATGTTGATGAGGCTGTGTGGGTTCCTCCATATTGTAGTGAAAGGACTTTGGAAAATCCATATTATATTAATTCTGTTAGGATATAATGAATTTATTTTTCAGTCTATTAGAAATATACATACTTTTTTAAACTGGTGGCTGCATTGCTTTCATATTGGGGCTGGGGTTTTACTTCCTTTTATAATATTGGTTCATTGTGGTAGACTATTGATTTTGTTAATGTTTGGAGTTTCAGCAGTATGTGTACAGGTAAAGTGTGTTGGTGTGGTATGTAGGGGAGGATGTTAGTGAGTAGTCTGTTTGAAAATTAGTTATGAATATGAAATTAGGAATAAGCAGTGTAATGATCTTCACAGAAAATGTGCCGCACACATTGTTACACACAGATAAACACAGAGTTGGTCTTGGGCAAAGGACTAAACTTTGCTGCAGTCTTTACATTTGTCTGTATGCAATGTGAACTTTCATTTCCTGAAGAAAATATAGTACAAAATTGTAGGTCAGATATGTAGTGCAGTTAATGAGGGAACCTATTTGGGGGGGGGGGTGATAAAAGATGGAATGACAGTGCTGCCAGTAGAACACAGAGACAGATTGTGATATGCATGAGGGAGTTACGGTATGCAGCACTGTATTGTAAAAGTTTCATGTATGTGTGGGTGAAAACACAGTCAAGGACATTCTGCAATATTCAGGGCAGTAGAGAGGTATGCACAGCACAACCAACATCACATCTTGGCTTAGACTCCTGAAAAAATATATTACTGAGTAATTCAACAGAAACCAAACACATATACACCATTTTTAAAAAACAGAGCAACAAGCATAATGGTACCAACAAGCAGGGATGACCTATTTCACAACAGCACAACCTTAAAGGTAACTGCCTGAAAAGTAATTCCACTTAAAATAGTAAAACGCCCAGTGCAATACTAATATAAAACTAAGTGTCAATGCATTTGCATTGTTTTTGTCCCATCACAGTTGAAATCTAGTAAGAAACAGGAACATGTCTCTGAAAAATGCCTGCCACTCACCAATATTTCCAGATCTACTCTAGTATTGTTTATCTAATGTGGTGTCATGCTGAGAGGGCAGAATTTTACAGAAAAAAATGTTTCAGAATACCACTGGAAACCCATTCTTGACAATTTCAGCCAGGAAATAAATAATTCCACTAAAGAAAACACGTTACCCCTATGGTAAGAAATCTGCTATCACAACACATGCAAAACAAATCCAGAACACTTAAAGTATGACAAATCACTTTAATGAGCAACAGGAAAGCACCAGATCCTGACCAGTTAGCAGATGAGATTATAAATGTTGCTCCTCCACTTGTAGAGGTCTTTAATAAAGCTTGTTAATCATGCAGCTCCTACTGGTTCTCTCCCCATCACCTACCGGACTACTCATTGTGGCAGCTTCCAGAATGAGTAAGGATACAAGGTTGGTAGGTAACTACTGTCCCATTTCTTGGTTAAGTGTAGACGCAAAACTTCTAGGTATGGTTTGGACCTTACATTTTAAATCTCTCTCACCACATTTGATCACTGCACAAAATGCAAAACTTTTTTCATGGGCACCTGAAGGCAGGCTACATTTCCTTCTTGTACCAACACGTACATTATATTTATGGAATATGGTGTACGTTTTCATTCATTTTGAGAATGTGTTAAATTACATGGAATTAGATGTAGCTGTTTCTGCAATCTGTGTGCCCCATCTCTATATGTAATAGCCATTAAAGCATTGTTCACTAAGACCTAAGCCAAGCATTCTTGCAAATACAGACATCTCTCTCTCTCTCTCTCTCTCTCTCTCTCTCTTTTTCTTTCTCTGCCTTTTTTCTTGGGAAGATGAATCAGGCATGGTTACCCTCTTTTCCCCCCTCTATCTTCTTAATGGCCACTGAACCCCTGGCTAAACTACTTTCCATGGATGATAGGCTTCAGGTTTGGGACATATATGGACACAACATAAACTCTGTTATGTTTTCTGATGGCTGGATGTCTGCATAGTAATTTTAGGAGGCACTGTTAGGTATTGTTTTTTTTTTTAATTTTTCAGGGCTGAAAGCAAGGAAACATTAATAAGACATTACTTTCCCTGTGAATTGCCCGGTAATACCTTTATATCATTTGTTACTCCTCTGTTACTCACTGGGTAATAATCAGCTATGCAATCTCTGAAACTGAAATCCCATTAGCACAAGCTTTATATGTGGATGCACTCAAGGTATAAGCCCTTTCTTTCAAAATCTGGAAACTTTTGATCATAAACATGTATCTCGTGCTGATCCTTATGTGCACAGCACACTACTGTCATCACTGCAAACATTTGGATAACAGAACTTTGTCATCTGCCTGTGCAATCTGTATGCAGCGCCAAATGTCCTAGACTGGCAAAGCATATTGTTGACTCCAACAAAAAATTTGGTGGCTAGGTTTTTCCATACATCCTAGCGCCCATCTGTACAGTAGATGACTTTTCATTGTAGGATTTACCCAATATCTTCAAGATCACCCTACTCCTCTTTAGGATCACCAGCTCCTCTTTAGGATCGCCCTGCTCCTCTTTAGGATGTTCTCAGTTCTTTAAAAAGGAGCAGTTCCTGAAGCTTCTCTCATTTATGTGTGTTTCCTCACAAGGATCTTGCTGCACCTTCCCAAGCTGACCTACTTTTTCTTTTCTTTGTGTTTCATACTGAGTATACCCATGAGAGGTAATAATCTGTTTTCATCATGTCTGTTAATTGGTGACACCATCACCACCTTCTCCTATAACTGCTGAACAGACATTCATGTATTCACCTTGTTTCCATCAGCAGCACTTATCCCATCTTTCCCTTTCTAATTGTTTATAGAAGTCCTTCCTTATGTGCATAACAGACGACAATTTCATGTCACTGATTGCATGTCTGGATTTGTAACATCCACTACTGCCTCCAGTGACATTTCCCAGAACTAAGCCTCTTCTTTTATCACATTACTTTTAAACATCTTCATCTTTCACTTTGTGTATTACCATCACTTTGTCTTTAAATTCTGCTTATTTTTTTCAGTAACCACATTTTAGTTTAATGACTGTACCACTTACATAGCATGTGTCTTGGCTGTTTAGAATTTTGGACTCTTCTCTCCCCTCTCTGGCCTCTGTATATTTGGCTAGATCTATTACTAGGCCCCCTGTAAAAGTACTCTTATCTGGTCATCTACAAAAGTAATGGAGGTACTGCTTTCTATGTCTTTAGGAATGTGGATTTTTCTTGTATTATTCCTGTTCAGCTATTTCTTTATATTGTCTCCTATAGATTTGATCACACTAAATCCCATCCACAGTGCTTTAATTTTACCTGTCTGTTGCGATGACTTGCTTGTTCTGTGACTGTCAATGAAATGATCTCAGAATTTACCTTCATAATCTATCTTGGTTGTTGTACCAAAGACTGCTTGATATTTTCATTAGATTCTTTAGGAATCTTTAGGATTCATCATAATAGCATCCATTTTAGCAAACATATGGTGGATCATAGTTTCCATGCTTGTAACAGCCTAGAATCATGCTTACAACCCGCCTTGCTAAAATGGTAGCTTTTCTATAATTGCGCCATTATTCTCCAGGATATAGAGTTTAGTGGTTATGGAGCCATTTGTCTTACCACCCAGCACTTGCACCTCCTGGCTGCTTATTCCATTACGATGCCTCTTATCTTAACATTGCTCGACTATAACAACACTTAAACATATCTGAATTAATTAAGACTGAAGCAAATAAATCAGTAAAGAAATAATTATCAGAAATCTATCCATCCCAGGTTCTGGCTGGGGTGCAGAGAGAACAAGTAGCAACCAGAAAAGTCAAAAGAGCAACTCACATGAATAAAAAACAAAAGCCAGACATCCTTTGGAAAATCAATCTAAAACTGATAAATAAAACCACTGTTGCCTTTGGATTTAATATTTCATTAGTGATTTATATATTTCAGCAATCTAATTAGTATCATGAAAAGCATTAAAAATGAATACGTGGAAACTAAGTAGAAATAGATTGTGCATGGATGAGATGATTTTGTCTGCATTGTGGTGTAAATTCGATTGAAATAAAGTACACATTGGTAACAAATGTGGAAAAAAAATACTTTAATGATGATATCCTACCGATCAAAGTAGCCGAGGCTTTTCAAGTAGCAGGAGATTAACTGGATGCCAGAAGCAGGATAAAAATAAAATTAAATTAAAAGTAAAACAAAGGGCAGGATTCACGAAAGCTTGCACGGAGTGTAAGAGACGTGCAACACTCCATGCAAGCCTCTCGATCCAGGAACAGCCCTAAGCTCCATGTAAGAGACCAGCTAAAACATCTCTTACACGGACTGGGCGTGGACATGCTAAATACCTCACTTGCATCCGAAAGGTATTCAAATGAGGTATATTAGCGATCCACGAAGCAGAAACCAGTCCGTGTAGGAGACGTTTTAGCTGCAGAAATGTACTCAGTTGACAACTGAGTACATTTCTGCAAATTCCACAACGGAGCGATGTCAGCTCCAAAAAAAGGTTGCATATGACTCAGGCAGCATGCCAATGGCCAAATATGTGGCCATTGGCAATACAACCCGATGCCAAAATGATAAAATTATATATATTTTTTTTCGGCGATCGCCGATGTTTAAACCCAGCGCAGCCCCGCGCAAACGGGCTGCGCTGTATAAAACCATAAAAAAGAAGGTTATAAACCCACAAATGTGGGTTTCATGCAATACATGGAATGACAATGCAGGGACCAGCAGACCAAAATCAACATGGCCACCGTGTAGTGGTTGCTAAGGGGGGAAGCTGAGTCTAAGACATGTAACTAAGCATTAGTAGGCAATCTCATGTAAATGAGGGTTCGGATACTGAATCTCACAGTCACATAGCAAATGTGCACAGTCTGAGTAGTGTAAGAGAAACATAAGGGGGAGGAATAGAGTAGGAGATAGGTGACATCACAGGGGGGAATGGTAGAAAGAAATGCAGATCATTGGAGGCCAGTGTAACATGACAGATGACAGGCACAGATCATGGAAAGAGGTGTGCCACTAGATAAGTCATGGAAAGTCAAGAAATGGAAGGTGTACACTGTTACTTACACCAAAGTTTCTTGCTGAGCATGCATGTGCACGTGTGTGCACCATGAAGTGCGAGTAGGACAGTGTGCGCACGTGTAAGGCAGTCTGAGCATGTGGGAGTGTGTTGGGAGATGTTTAACACTGTTTGCGCTGGTGTGCACGCGTGTAGGGCAGGCTGAGTATGTTAGAGGCTGTTGGCAGACGTGTAAAAGTATTTGCGTGGGTGTACGCGTGTTTTAACCCAAACAAGTATATTCTGAACCGTGTAAGCACGTGTGTGCACGTGTAAGCCACTGTGAGCGTGTTTCAGATAGTATGCACGTTGCTCCGCCCTGAGGAAACAGAGAGGAAAAAGGAAGCACAGAATTAATAGGAAGCTAGCAGGGATAACTGCTGAAGCTAGCAGGTGAAAACAATTAGAAGCAGGCAATTACACAGGCAGAATAGTAGCCCAGCCCAGCACTTAAAACTCTGCAAACAGTAGTGCAGTATGTTTCTATTAAGAGACACTGCAAGACAGGAGTAAGCTAATAGAAGTGAAAACTGAAAAAGCTGAACTCAGAGCAGAAATGTTAGGGGCTGCCATAGCTGTCATAATGAGACATAGGCGACTTGCTGAGGGTGGTGACAATGCAGATGGTGCCAGACAACCCACAGTGAGGAGACGGAGAAGAGTGTACAGGCCCAGAGTCACCTACCACGGGTTACATGAGCTGGAGATAGTAGAGTGCTATAGAGTGGACAGAGAGCTCCTGCAGCAAATTGTTGAGCTGTGCAGGCCACGCCTCACACACAGAACCAACAGAGGGGAACCCATCCCAGTGGAAACCAAGGTATGTGTTGGCCTAAGAATACTAGCAACAGGTACCTTCCAGAGACCAACTGGCAATATGATGGGGATATCACAGGCATCAGCCTCCAGGGTACTACACCAGTTCCTGGATGCCATGTCAGCACATGTCGGTGATCATGTATATTTCCCCAATGCCCGTGGGGTATTGGCCAGCAATATGCGTCTCTTCCAGCAAATAGCGGAATACCCTGAGGTACTGGGTGCAATAGACTGCACGCACATACGCATCAAAGCACCAGCCGGTGAGCGGGGTAGGGCCTACATTAACCACAAGGGCTTCCCCTCCATCAACTCCCAGGTCGTGTGTGATGCCCAGGGCATAATAATGAATGTGTGTGCTGGCTACCCTGGGAGTTATCACAATTCCCACATCTGGCATTTGACGCAGCTGTACCAGCATTTTCCAATGGGGACATCCCACACAGACACCTAGTGGGGGATGCAGGTTATGCACTGGAGCCGTGGCTGATGACACCCATCAGAAACGCACACACACCTGAACAGGAACGCCATAATGAGGCACACGCACAAACACGTAATGTAATAGAGCGTGTGTTTGGGCTGCTCAAGTCATGGTTCCGGTGTCTGGACACATCTGGTGGAGCCTTGCAGTACACACCAACTACATGTACCCAAATTGTCATGGTATGTGCTATGCTACATAATATGATCTTACGAAAACAGCTGCTGCAGGACCAGCATAGGGCCGGGCCAAACAGCCCCCCACCATTGCCAAGGCCATCACAGGCAGAGCATGACTCATAGGAGGAACAACCTGAGCCTGTCCCAGTAGGCAGAAGGAGACGTGCCCAGTATGCCCTGGCCTTGGCAAAGAGGCAACGCATAGCACATACACTGGCTCAGTAGGAACCCTGGGAATGATACCCCTCTCTGACTCACTCATATAGTAACAGGGATGCCTAACATGACACAACCTGCTCTTAAACATGTACAGGGAGTGTAGTATCTGCATCCGACAGAGGCAGCCCTGCAGCACCACCTGAGGCATGATTGCCATGTGTTAAGCAATGTAACACCATCTAGTATATGCAAACATGAAGACTCTGCCTAACATCTCACCCTCACCAAGCATGATGCCACACTATGAAGACAAGAAGATCAAGTACAATAATTGGCTGAAGTAATGCAGTCAGTCAAAGGGGAGCCAATGTGTTACAGGCTGGTAAGATATGCGGAGCTTGACATGATGCACCACCTGCTAGGGGTGGCGTGCACCTATCATGCCATGCCCCATGGATACCGGCAAAGGCTGTCAGTACCCACAGCATGCCCTGAATAGGTAAGTCTCAAAACACAAACCCACCTTCATAGGTTCTACAAGGGATAGGAACCTAGATGTAATACTACCCCATGACAGATGTATAAACAGCAAGATGTGTGCAGTGTAAACTCACGCAGTAAGGAGAATGTAGATACCAGTCCTGTAATAGACAACTGGGCAAGGCTCACATCAGCACCCTAACACTACTAGGTCACACCTCATACTGTGCTGTACAGCCACAAAACATGGAACAAGCTACAAAAGGAGGGTGACTAGCAAGAAATGGCAAGGATAACCACGCCCCCATGTTGGTACCACAACAAGAAGCAGCATGGAATAGCCATGGTCAAATACCAATGGCTAAAACTGCCTCGCAGTATATTGCCTGCTGCAGACTACTGTCCTAATACCAGGAACAGCACCTGGCCTATGTCGGAATACATGAATATATCAAGCCCCCCAAACCACATTATACTGCTTGACTGAAAATACCCAGACATACACCGGTAGAATTGTACTAGCACCAACACAGTAGGAGAAAATTACCCAGATTCCATAAACCAAAATGCCCAGGAACAATGTACTACTCCCACAAGAGGGGTAAGCATACTGGATGTGATAATCAGCAACATGTGTACTGGATGGCAAGATGAGAAGTGTACCCTTCACTGGTAAGACCAGACCATAGAGTAATCACAGTGGATATACACACCCTGACCCCAGTCCCTGGCCAGAATACCACAGTGAAAAACATGTGTAAAGTATAGGTTGCAGCCCTCAAAACCGATGTTGAATCCACAAAAGGCCCTGTGCAAGTGCAGAATATGGGACACACCACAGAACATGTTATACAGGCATTCCATGAACACAGCCAGGAATGCTTGGAGTATGCAATCACAAATAACAACAACACACAATGCCATACACGCAGGCATCTGGCATGCTGGCCTCCAGCCATTACCAAACCATGCAAGAGAATGAGGAAGTTACCACATGATAGAGCAAACATAAAAAGGGAAGTAATCACTGACCAGTAGTATGGCAACAACATATGTCCACACATACAATCCACTAAGTCCAGCCACAACAAGTATAATCTGTGAATCCAGAGGCAATGTGACACCAGTACCAAGTACACAGACAACCACAACACCCCCCAATAAATACAAACATATGTGATAGATGCATCCATGTATCCAAACCAGAGGTTGAGCTCCAACAACTCAGTACTGTCGACACTAGTCAGGAGGAGAAGGTAACCACATACACCACAAACCCAGTCCCACATAGACCTACCACAACTGTAAATCAAACACATAAACACAGACAAATATTCCCGGAGGCCTTAATTACAAACACACCACACCAATAGAAGCCTCCAACGTAGATCACAAGCAACCACAACCTTCAAACATAGCACATGCAACGAATAGTACGCAAAGCTGGTGTGCCAAACAGTCACAGGCCCGAAGGAGAAACAACATGCCTGATACAGTCGTAATAGGTGTCTGTATAGGCAGACACACAGCTGTCCCACTCACCAGACTGAACAAGGGAAAGGGTAGAGTAAGCTGCTTGTAGGCTGCCACAAAATGCCACATAACACAAGTACGCAGGTCACCCCAAAGCAAGCAGAAATATGATGCACTCAATGTCCATGCTGGTGTGAATTACCTGAGATGTACCTCCCTGGTCAACATCAAATGAGACATGGATGGTCCCTCCGAGTATGTACCCCAGGGCGGGATGACACCGGCTGTGTGCAGCATCCAACCCTCACCAAGAATGATGCCACAGTACAAACACAGAATGCTCATGTTTAACAGCTGGCACAGTTACAGCTGTCAGTCCAAGAGGGTCTAATGTGTATCTGCTTGAGATGTCAAGCATGACAAGCCATGCTGCTGTTACAGGGATGGCTGTCAGCTGTTACCCATGTGCGTCTGGATACTGGATAAGGCCTTTGCCACCTCCATAGAGCCATATGTAGGCAAGGCCAAAAAGACTACCCACCACCCTAGAAAACATAAGTGGTAGGAAACATAAGGGTAATGCTGACCAATGCCAGATGTGTAAACTGCAATATGCATGCCCCTGAGGCACTTCCCATTATGGAGAACATTGATGTCTGTCCAGTGACAGAAGCCTGCTGCAAGCCTAGTGATAGCACACCAGCACTACTAGGTTATACCACATATCATGTGTTATGGCCCCAACACCTGCACCAAGACATCAAAGGAGGGGGAGTATCCATATGCAGCACAGACACCCATATTGCCAGGTAACTGACAATGCACAAAGCAGCAGACACCACCCATGTGCACATAACTGTAGTCAAAACTGCTGTACAGTCTGTAGCATGCGACAGACCACACTCTCACACACAAGAACTCCACCCAGACATCCGAAGACACAGGACAGTATGAATGTCCCACCAAATACCAGACAAGGTACATACAAAGTACCACATAGGTGTCAAACCATTATGTATGCAAGGAGTAATCAGGGACCTAGGGACACAGGTCAACATTAATCTGTCATGTGACAGCCACAATGCCAATGTGGCTATGAAGACTGTTGATACTGGACACCGTATCATGAAAGGATTCACATCAACATCCACAGAGGTCATTGTGCCGCTGTACTGTTCCCTTATCAGATCCATAATCTAGTACAATGACTCATATGGGATGTACCATAAGTGACACCTGCAGTGGTTTGGAAGACCTCATAGTTACCCCACCAACAAGATAAAGGGTGTGAAATATATGTCATATGCTGCCTGGCTGTAGGCACCCCAGCTGACTGCAGTCACACACTGCCTACACAGAGGCATTGTATGTCTGTTGTACAAGGCCATGTCCAACACAGGAGTAATGGGCATGCTACACCACAGGAAATCAAAGCCATTGAAGCTGTGAGAGTCACAGATGTCAACCTCAACACATAATGAAATAAGATGTGCTGGAGGGACAGATACATAACCCATTGGCTCCCCACACCCAGAAACAGGATCCCAATCCATGGTAGGCAGAGCCGCTCACTGACACCCCTCAACAGGAATATTTCCAAGTGGATGGATGACCGTACATGTATACTGGGGGTCCCCACTGTGTCACGACCAGACAGAGGCACAGTGAAGAACCTCATAAATGGCCATAATTGAACATAGCAAGGGGTGGCGAAAGATACACACACTCTAGCTAGGCTTACTAATGGCCTAGGGTGTCTAGCCTACTATGAACCCATGAACCTATGAAGATACAAAACGTACAGGACACTAAGGATAATCACAAGGCTTACCCAACTGATGGTAGGAACCATGTTGGGCATCCACAGATATGCTCCGAATCACACAGATATTACAAACAACATACCAAACACACACACATATTGCTAACATACAACCTGTCAGGTGCAGTGCAAACACCCCCCCCCCCCCCGAGTGCAAAATACCTATCCCAGCAGATGGTCCCCTGACATTGCAGATGCTGAGGTAACAGCCATCAACTACAAAGCAGAACACACAGCAGCAAAGGTATGTGAAGGTGTCCTGTGCTGAGGCCAACATGGACCCCAAGAATAATGGAATGCCAAATCACACTACTGGCCAATGTCAGCCTTACCACAGAATATGTACCCAAAGAGCAGTGTACAACAACAGTGGTCCATCACAACAAAGGTGTTGCCTGAATGGATACTCCAAACTACCACCCCAGGATCCTGACAAGCTTGTTCTGCACAGCTATGGAAAGGATCAGTATGTACCACAGACAGAAGGCTAATGTGGACTTAGTGATACTGGACCCTACACACTGTGGCTGTTGTAACTGCAGAACCGGCCCCTAAACATGTCTGACCCATTTGAAGCAGTCGTTAAGGTCATTGATGAGGGCTATGTGGTCCACACAGCGTAGCTGGACCGTGCACATGCTTCTAGACAATACCGTACGTGTTCAGTATGGATATGTTCACCAGCTTAAATATACACCTCTATGTCAGTAGAGGGGTTGCAAAGCAGACCAAGGATAGAACTGACATGGTCAGACATGCCGCATTCATGTCAGACTACAAAGCGGATATGAGTGGCATCCCACAAGGCCTGGTCTTGGCCCCATCCACCCCCGTTCTGTATACATGTCCCATAGGTATAGGCCAACATGGATGGACTGTGACTGAGCATGTATGCAGAGGAGTACAAACAGCCCACCATATCCGACCCCCAGCTGACACAAGCAACCCACAAAAGGGCCACCTACAAACAGACATCTGTAGCCATAGCCATGTCAGCAAGCTAATTGCAGAACTGTGTATAGACAACCACCGTGGATATACAGTAAGTGCCCACAAATTACCACACAGGTGTTAACCCATGAGGTACCTAACATGTAATGTGAGACCTGGGTACAAAAGGTGATAAATATCCTGCACTGGACAAACATGTGGCTGTAGTGTTCGCAGAAACATGTACCATATACCCACCCAAACATGAAGGCTGGCAGATGTAGATAAGGGGAACTCACTGTGGTTCTGCAACCATCCTCCATCAGCATCACAACTGACTACAATAGCCCCTGTGGGATATACCGCAGCAGACACCTCCATCAACTGTAAAGTCCACAACAGTACCCCACCAGGGGTAGCAAAGAGCATGAACAGATGCCATGTGTTGCCTGAGTAAACAAACTGCAGCCCCACACACCGCCATCCTTCCCAGCTACAGGAAAGCTGTGCCTGATGTATGAAGCCATGTCCAACCTGGAATGAATGAACATGTTGCACCTTGTACAATCTGAATGGCAGTGAGCTATGCACATGAGAGACCTGAACCCCAGCACTGACATACATAGGACAAGCTGTACAAAATGATCCATAGCACAGAAGGCACCCCCACACTTCAGTAAACTCCTGGTACAGGTCAGCCAAAGAGCCACATATTGACACCCCTCAAGAGGCATCCTGATGAGTGTATGGGAGATGGTAGGCTACCCTGGGTATCACTGTTATGTCAGAGGTAGACGGAGGCATAGTATACCAACCATGACGTATGGAATGGCAAACTCCAGTTACAATGTGTGTCGAAGGACAAACACACCCTGTGACTAGCATTAGAAATGGCCTATGGAACATCGCTAGTGTTTGCCAATGTCCTCCCATGTTGTGGAATACACTAGCAATGTTGGATGAGCCTGGTGTAGGTAGTCCATATCTGAACATATTGCAACATGGTCATATGTGCACAACTGGCCCCTACACAGTCTGTTGTGCTCACTATGAAGATGTCAAGCAGTCATAGGACTAAAGCCCAGGATACTGTCCACCACAGTGAAAGTACCGAACCAGTACACTATACGGTACTACAGTGTTAGGTCATTCTGAAAGTATGTTGAGAACTGTCTGCAAAGTATCCCATGCAATTCCTGCAGGCACAGTATAATCCCTGTTGTGGCAGACACGAAGCAGTTGGCCAGTTAGTACACAACATGACACCCAACACACAATCATAAACGTGCGATATTGTCGAAGGTCACACACACCCAAATATGTGGTGGACTTCAGAGTGCAACATATGGAAAGCTCACACTGGGCATGCTCGCACACTTTGATAAATGAGGCATATGTCAGACAACATGCCATGGAAAGGCTGAACTGGGCATGCTCACACACTTAGGCTATATCTCCTTTTAGCAGTTGGCCACACATATCTGGTATTTGTACATGTCAGTCCAGGAACCAACCACAACACAGCAATCAGCCCAGTGCACACAGTAAATGACCACAGAGACATAAGTGATATAGTGGATCGCCATCATATGCAAACATCTGCCACAGATACACAAGTTGGTCATAGGAACAGGGAATGCTATGGCAATAAAGACCTGCAAACAGTAAAACAGCACAACAAATATTGTGCATCCGACAATTGAACATACGGGTGTAGAGGTCAATACTAGGCTTCTTGCCCCAGGGAATGACAGCTCAGCCAGAGTGTGCTTGGTATCTGCATCCCCAGGATAGTAGGCTATTGTGCCACTGTAAAGTAGGTCACAGAAGGCAACATGTGAGGCTAGTGAGCTGTGCCTCTGTCAAGCAGGGGCACCGTGGAGGTCTCAGGGATTGAATGTGCTAAGCCACAGCCATGTTGTCGGTGTGTGCTGTGAGAGGGTTGCTGAGGATCTCTGACAGTAGGTGTCTGTCAATAACAGACTGAGGGGAGCCCTATCTGCATTCTCTGGACGATTCCACTGTCAACACTGTGTTGTAATGAGTATGTGTGAATGAAGTGCCATGCTAGAACTGTCCACAGATGTCCTCCCTCTGTGGGCTACAGCTCTGCAATGTATTAGGTCACTCTGTCTGTTGAACGGCGCATATATGGCTGGTGTACAGCTGACAGGTGTCTTGTTGTGGAGCAGTCATGGGTATATGTGGGATAGCATGACCAATGCAAACTGTACACATGCTCATAGGATGCAATTGTCAAGGATTATGCTGAGTGGCCAGTATAGTCCTCCTGCATGGGTCCTCTGAAGTCATCCACCCCAGTCTACACAAGTGTAGAGTCTGCTTGTGCTAAACACAGTTTGTGCACAGTGACAACCTTGCCTGGGGGTGGAGATGAGATATGGATGTCCAGGGAAAGGTGGGTATGGTCAGATATCAACAATGATGGTCTACCTCTGGTGTGGAACAGTGAGTACCCACGTTGCAGATGGACAGGTGCAATATGTATTCACCCATGTGGCTGTGGTGTGTGGTTCTGCCATAGCACATGGACCCACAAATTGTAGTGGCTGTAAGGTAAAGTGGTAGATGCCTGAGTAGTTCTCACACACAATATGCCTGTACCTGATGTTAACAACTGGAATGGTGTATGTGAATACCTGCATATCCTGGCACTGTTCCCAGGGAAGCTAAGTGTGTGTCCTGGATGTGGGTGTGGTGTTCTGGACTGGTTGTGTTGTGTGTTACAGGTCCTGTGGTCTCAAAGCATGGTATAGAACATAACCTGCCAGTGCGATGTGCATATCTGACCCTGACGTAGGTGGCTGCAAATGCATATATATGCTATCCCCCACCTGACAGGTAGTACTACATCTACATACCTCTGTAGAAATAAAGATGTCAGCACCCTAGAAATACTACAGGTGCAGAACAGATGCCCAGTAATTTGGATAGTGCACTCTGCTAATGCGTCTCCCTCAAGTGTCATAATATAGTTAGGTAGGGGTTCGAATCCTGCAAATGCTCAGTGTGTGTGTGGGTGAGTGGGGTTTGTGTGTGTGTGAAAGGCTGTGAGAGGGAAATGTCCCTTTTGGCAACTGGGAAAACACACTACAGGATGCACATTCCCCTTTCTAAACACAGATGATGTCAGCACCCTATAAGTACAGCAGGAGAAGGGAAGCCTCCCAGTAATGCGAATAGCCGCTCTGCTAATGCGTCCGTCTCGAGTGTCATAACATAGTTAGGTAGTGGTTTGAATCCTGCAAATGGCAAGTGTGTGTGTTTGGATGAGGGGGGTTAGTGTATGTGTGCAAATATGTGTGAGGGAAATGTCCCTTTTGGCAACTGGGGGAACACACTACAGGATGCACACTCCCCTTTCTAAACACAGATGATGTCAGCACCCTATAAGTACAGCAGGAGAAGGGAAGCCTCCCAGTAATGTGAATAGTGCACTCTGCTAATGCGTCTCTCCCGAGTATCGTAATGTAGTTAGGTAGGAGTTTGAAACCTGTAAATGGCATGTGTGTGTGTTTGGATGTGGGGAGTTTGTGTGTGTGCATTTCGTATGAAAAACATGTTAGTTTTGGCAATCAGGAGATCACACTACCTGATGCACATTACCCTTTCAAAATACTGATGTTGTCAGCACCCTATAAGTACAGCCAGAGAAGAGGAACTATCTAGTAAACCGAATAGTGCGCTTTGCTAATGCGTCTCTCTCATGTGTCATGACTTAGTTAGGTAGGGGAATGAATCCTGCAAATGGCAAGTGTGCATGTGTGTGGGGGTAGTAGGGTATGTGTAAATGCAAGTGTGAGAGAACAGATCCTTTTGGCAAATACTACAATACACCAGATGCTGCATACTCCCCCAGTAAACACAGGGGATGTCACCACACTATCAGCACAGCCAAACAGGGCTAGTTGGCTAGTAATGCCAATAGTGTGCTCTGCTACTGTGTCTATTACCATTGTCAGAGTACAGATAGGTATGTTTTGGTAACCCACAACTGTCACGTGTGGTTGTGTCACATAGTATGACCTAGTGTGGGTGTTTGTACATAACAATGCATGCCATTGCCTAAACCAGCAATGGCATTGCACACATGATGTATGTGTGTGACACATACACATAAATACCTGTGACCTGCAGTAGTTACCATGTCTGACACATGCCTCGAGTGGATAAATGGTATTTGCAATGTATACCAATATGACTGTGTCTTACTGTGCAGGGTCTGCACGTGGTATGTCTCTATACAGTGTGGGTGTCTATGGTGAAAGACCTTCAGCAGGGGATACACATCTGGTCTGGGCCATATAGTGTACATGTAGTCGATGTACAGGTGCTGCATATTCCCACCTGTTGTGGTAGTGGTAACATGTCATTCCACTGCAATTCAGTGACCACATGCTGTGAACCCTTCAACTAGTGTGTTGTAGCTATAGTAATGCTCACACACAATGTTTGGCTGTATGCAGTCCGGCCATATAAATACAGTTCTTGAGACTATCATATTGCCAGTGTTGTTATGGAGGATAGGTGGTCTTCCTGTGTATGGGAGGGTTGTGTGTGCCAGGCTATGAACCAGATGGCAGTCCGACACACTGTTAGCTGCACATGAGTAGGCCCTGATGGTTTGTGCTGTGCCAACAACCTGGATGTGTGTGTATCTGTGTTACCTTGGGATACCACCCCCCCTATCCATGTGTGTTACATGTGTAGGGGACAACAGGCATGGTATGGGGCATAACCTGTCAGTGATGGGTAACACCTGTGAGCATGAATCATGAATCTGGTACTGCACAGACATTGCAGTTCACCGTACTGAGGGCAGTGTCTGGTGCATGCATCTTCTGGTGTACACTGCTGTTGTTGTGTAGCAGCACTGTTAGTGTCCTAACCTGTGTGATACCCATGGAGGTGACTATGTAAACCATGTCCTGCAGCATAAGGCAGTATGTGTGTACCAAGGAGCTTTGCCATTATACATCGGGCCATGGGTGTCACGTGCAAGATGACCCTTGCACATCATTGTGGCTTTCCTAGCATGTAAGCACACATTGACAGCCAGTAGATACCTTATGAATGACAGTGGAGACTGAGCATAATGTAGACATACAACAACCTTCCCACATATAGTGGTAGAATACCTGGTGAGGGTATGTTCGCAACCAACATCAGGCTCATACTGGCCTGTGCCACATGCTGAGAGATCCATTCTATGTTCCCTATCATGTAGTCCAGGGAGGTATGTCTCAGGCAGCCATACTGGCATGGTCAATGAGTGAATCATATGTGTCCATGCCTCTGACTGACCTGTATGCATGTGTGCTGTGGTGGACCATAGTGCCCCTGAGGCATATCACTGTGACCTTCACCAGATACAGCCTGTTGAGTGGGACCCCAGTGCAGCACACAAGACAGGTACCTGACACGTCTGTAGCAGGTGTGTTGTGTAGCCCTACAGGCTGTGAGTGTGTGGCACAGGGGATGTGCATGCCATGTGTGGCATGTGCTCTGTTCCGACGGAACATATGCCTGTGTGCCAGCTGCAGAGGTGTGTGATGCCCAGGCAGGCTGCTATTCTGAGTCCCCACGTATGCCCCAGTGTGTTCAGCATGCTGTCAGTGCATGTCAATGTCTGACTTGTATTGTAGTCACTGCAATATATTTTATTTATTTATTTATTTATTTATCCTACATTTGTTGACTGGGATAGTCCGACTGGATGCATGTCCATTTCCAGGGGAGGCCCGTGGAGACAAGCTACGAGGGTAGCAGATACAGCATTACATAGTACTAGCATTACATATTACAAACAGATTATTTACAGAGATTACATAAGTAAGCAAGTCAAACATGTTCCACAGGTTAATGTTAGTCCTGAGCACAGGTCAGGATTAAATTAAAATTACACAGTAAAGTGGTTCACAGATTTTACACATTCGAGTTAGCCAGGCTTGATACATTGACATAGCCAGTTAAGTGACAAATGTTGTTTGAGTCTACTGTTAAATTGACCTAAGGTGGACAGTAGGGTAATATCAGCTGGAAGTGAGTTCCAGGATCTACTTACAGGGTTTGCAAAGAGAGAATCACCGGCTGTGTTATTAAACTTGCTAGTCTGAAGTAGTAATTTGTTAGAGGATCGAAACGGTTTAGGATTGTTATAGGGGGTGATAATATTTGAAGTGCAGGAGTATTGTCTGGATTTTAGAGGATTTTATAGGCCATAATCAGTTGGTTATACTGTATTAGGCTGGGTATTGCAAGCCAACCAAGCTGATTTAGATTGATGCAATGATGTGTCCTAAAAGGCAGCCCAGTGGCAAACCTGGCAATGTGGTTGTAGCAAATTGAGTGTTTGTTAAGGACAGTCTTGTTCATATTCGAGAGTAGAGGGGATGCATACAGAAGGGTTGAAACAAGGTGTGAGCGAGCTATGGCACCTTTAGCTGGAGGGGCAAGGAAGGCTTTAATTCTGTAAAGTGACCCTAGTTTTCTATTGATGGCTTTGATAATCTGGTTAACATGTAGGTCACATTTGAGATTATTGTCTATGATGACACCTAATAGTTTCGGAGATGGGTCAGGGGAGATTATTGTGCCATCATTTGATGTTATGGTAACAGTGAAAGCGGTAGACCAACGTGTTGGTGAAATAACAGCAGTTTAGTTTATTTGGAATTTAGGATCAGACGATGTTCAGAAAGCCAGTTTTCTATTGTATTAAAGGTGGTCTGGGTAGCTGACCATAACTCTACTGGAGATGTGGCTGAGCAGATCAGAGGAGAGTCTTCAGCATATTGGATACAGCTGACTTTTGGGATGACAGTATAAAGGTCGTTAATGAAGATGGAGAACAGCAAGGGCCCTAGTATAGAGCCTTGTGGTACTATGAGGGTGTTAGGTAGAAGGTTAGAGAGTTTGTTCTGCCAGAGGCTAGCCTGCTGTTGACCATGCAGGTAGGATTGAAACCATTGGAAGGCTCCAGTATCTAGACAGTGTTTGCAGGGTGTGGAGTACAAGTTGGTAATCAACCATATCGTATACCTTGGAAAGATCCAAAAAGAGGGCTGAGGATATATAATTAGTGTTGCAAGTATGGTTTATGGTGTTAGTAAAGGCTAGGAGGCCTGAAGTAGTGCTGTGATGAGGACGTAAGCCATGCTGAGTGTCTGCCATAATGCGATTTTGGATTAGGTGGTGCATGAATTGTCTATGACGAAAGTTTCCATAATCTTTGCAAGTGGAGAGAGTATAGCTATTGGCCTATAATTGGAGAATTCAGTAGAGCTGCCTCCTTTGTGAAGTGGGATTACATATGACATTTTCCAGATGGTGGGAAAGTTAGATTCTACCATGGTTCCTTTGATTACCTTTGAGACGGGGTAAGCAATAGCATCATCTGGTTTTGATAGGTACTCGGCAGGGAGTTGATCAGCAGAAAGTGTAGTGGGTTTCACTGTTTCAATCAAGGTACGGAGAAGTGAAGTGGTGACTGGTTGGCAGCTGAACACAAGTAGTTTTCTAGGGGTGCTACTTTCAGGACCAGGGGAGCCAGGAGGTAGATGGCTAGCTAGGGCCTGAAATGTCTCAGTAAAGAACTGGTCAAAACTATCAGGAACATCTTCAGAGGTATTATCAATAGTAGCAGCAGGGATTGGGGTTGACGTTTGTCCAGGATGTAGTATATATGACATGCCACCTGACAGGGTATGGCATTAATGGGTTCAGAGAGACCAGTCCCCAGATTGGCTGTGTGGTGGCATCCCACACATGTGTTGTACATTCCTGGCCAAGGGTGATGGCTGACTGCATACATGTGGCAGCTGTGACATTGACACATGACTCACATAAACCACAACTGGATCATAGAGGCGATTCACAGGTTACCTTTGCACATGCTACCCTAGTAGTGTGATTGCCATGGTGAGTACCAACACATAGGGCCAATGGGGAACAACATACTGAAGGTGTGTATGTGTGGGTGTACCGCTACTGTTTAATAGCACTGACATATATGACTGCACGCATGGGTAAATGCCAGGTAAGATGTCTGCAATGTGTCACAGGCAACGTACATGCGTACAGGACAGACAGTGACGTTCTGTCATGTGTAAAGTTGACATACGTATCGTACGCTATGCAGATGTCACTAGAAGTCTACAGAAGCACAGTAACACTGCATTGCAGGTGTAAGCAGTGTTCCAGGGAACCCCAAGCGAACATGCATGCAAACAAAGCTACAGTAAACAGGGCTGGAAGTAGTGCATTATACAACAAAGAAGGGGTAACAATAACAGTAAGTAACAATGCAAATATGTAGGCACTATCAACATGTACCCAGGAATACACAGCGCAGATGCCCATGGTAGAACTGATATTATGTCATACTTATTTGTGATTTGGATTACATTGGTACTGCACACATATCTACATGCACGAACATCCACATGGCACAGTCATTGTGGGCAACTTGACACCATTACTGTACATGTCCACCATTGCATATCACTACTTGCGTTAGCTTTCCCCCTGTGCTACCCATGTATGTGGCTATCTGTTGACAACCTTACCACCGGCATGCAATTATGTGCAGCTGTTATACTTTGGTATGTACTATGGGTGCAGATAACAATTCAGGACATTCATACAGTTACTGCAGCAGGCATGCTGGGATAAACACACAGTCATAGCAGCACACTGTACTGTTACCAACATGATACTACTAATACACTTCTATGTAGTCACCCTGTGCATCAGCAACATGTTTACCTGTTCCCGCAATGATGTTGGAGATTGCAGGAGGTGGCACAGTGTCATCATAGGCACAGGGTGTGGATTAGGTATGCCTGAGTCAGCCACTGATACCACCAATTGACATGTGTGTGTATGTGTGTTGGTGAGGAGCAGCAGTACAGGGTGGGGCAGTGTTGGTGCAGTGTGTGCATATATGTGGTCGCCCTAGGTGTTAACATTTCGCATGTGTGTATGCACGCACACAGTTCCACCTCATGGCTGCCATATACAGGGGTTTGTGGACAGCCACAGACTGCACCTGGCAGGCCATACAGATCAGTGTCTGTGTGCACGGACACGGTACCTGTGCCTGGCAGGGGTGCTACAGACCATATTCAGTACTAAGCCAGACTGGGTACTGTCATCAGAAGTGGGAGTGCGTTGACTGGACACAAGTCCCTGTTGGGACTGTCCAGAGCCACGTGCACGTGGTCTCCTGGGGCATTCCGATGACAGCACAGACTCAGCATTGCTGGGGCTGCTGCTGGCACTATGGGGGCGTGCGAAAGCCTGTTGTCATCCGTGCCAACTGCCAGCTGCTGCTGCTGCCGGCATACGGCCACGCTGACGCCGCAAATGCCCACCATTGCCCTGGCTCATGGACATCTGGTTGTGGAACTGCTGTAATATGTCCCCACAACATCTGTCTATGACATCGGTGAAGCTACGGATAGCATCCGCAATGTCACGCATACTGTCTGTCATGGCTGTGCGACATGCTCTCAGCTCCCTCAGACCCTGTCTGGTGTACCTTTCCATACATGACTGTGCCTGCATGACAGTCCGAAACATAGCTGAGGTTGACAGACCTCTTTGGGCACATCAGCCAGAGGCAGTACGCCCACGGATGCTCCCACAAGAACCCATGGGCAACTGTCTGTGTGGTATCATCGGAGGACCCTGCCCATGGCTGCTGTGTGGGGATGCATGTGCCACAGGTACCACATTACCCTGGTCTATGCCCACTGTATCCTGTCCATCACCTAGGGACAATGGTGACAAAGGATGTACAGGCAGGATGACTGTGCGCAATGATGGGGATGACAGCTGTGTACTGTCAATTGGCTGACCAATGGCAGACCCTGACACACCTTCCTGTACCATTACACAAATATCATCATTACCAGTAGCCATGGCACAGGATTCAGGTTCCTTGCTGCAGGTCACCAGAGCAGCCCCAGAACCTGTGGGAGAAAGACAGGAAACACAGTTTACAGTCTCCAGACATTGTTACCAGTGATGCACTTATACACACATGCACACATGCACACATGGACACAGGCACACATGCACACATGGACACAGGCACACATGCAGACATGCACACGTGGACACATGCACACAGGCACACATGCACACATGCACACAGGCACACATGCACACATGCAGACATGCTCACATGAACACATGCACACGTGGACACATGCACACGTGGACACATGCACACATGGACACATGCACACATGCACACATGCACACGTGGTCACATGCACACATGGGCACATGCACACATGCACACATACACACATGCACACATACACACATGGTCACGTGTACACATGCACACATGCACACATGCACATGTGGACACAGGCACACATGCACACACATGCACACGTGGACACAGGCACACATGCACAGATGCACACGTGGACACAGGCACACCTGCACACATGCACACATGCACACATGCACACATGGGCACAGGCACACCTGCACACATGCACACCCCGCAGTATACACACAGAGCACTACTGAGTTACACTACTGTAACTAGCATTATCAGGACTATTATAGGTTATGTTAAACACACTCACCAGCATGGATGGCCTGCCTTGCTGTAACCCTGGAGGGACCTGCAGAAATGATGAGATTAATGTCAGTGGGCACAACTTTGCCATTGATATTGCATATGATACAGTGTACAGAACAGTCAAGTGTACATATGACATATTACCTGCACGCTCCATGTCGTGCTGCTGTGTGGAACCAGCCTCCATCATAATGCAGGTGTACTGCTGTTGGTGTTCCGGGGCTGGAGCCACAACACTTAGGAGTAGCCCCTCCAGTCTGGTGAGGGGGGGGATGTGTGGCCAACCCACCTCCTGTGGCGACCTGTTGCCTGTGGATATCTGATGCACGCTGACGGACACTTCGGATTAAATCACTGCAGTGATGTCGTACCTGCTCATATGTCCTGTTATGCGTACCAATATCATTTACCCTATGGACAAGGTCTTGCCACAGTGCGGCCCTCTCCTGCTGATTCTGACTGGTGCGGGAAAACAGGATGTCATACTCCTGCACCAGGCTCTGTTGGATCTCCTCATCTTCCACCACAGAGTAGGTGGGGTTACGCTGTCGCTCCATCTCCCTGGAAGAGAACACAAACAGGATATCAGCAGACCATGCCAGCAATATATGGCACACATACTATACATGATACTCATGTGTAGTGATATACTACTACTCCCATATGTTGCATGTGTGTGTGTCATGGTAGATACACAGGTACATGGCCAGATATCAGTGCTCAGCCAACACCTGTGCAACAATACCTGCCACATTCCACACAACATAGTAGCATGCCTCATCGGTCAGCACACACTGACAGGTGCAATGCACAACCTCACTCTGGGGGTTCATCCCAAGGTACTGTATGTGGGACACTGTCCACTACTGTGATGTGGACAGAAGTTACTCGGCCTGGATATACATATCCCACCACCACCACCAGCACAGTAGACTACTTTGATATGTATGTGATTAGACAGTTATTCACTTGCTGGGACTGAGATGGTATCCATGCAGCACACTGGGCCAGTGGAAGCCACAAGCCACACTGCTGACCCCTTTGCAAATGCTTACCACGGACATGCCACAGATTGCATGGAACTTGCACTCACATTTCTAACCCAGACCCTATGCACAAAGGTTAGGCATCCTGTCCGGTGGACCCCAGACAGAGGCAGATTGTATAACAATAGCAGGAGGCTACTGCAGGACAGAGCACATTCACATTAAGGGAAGGCATCTGTGGTCAGCACTGGTACTACGCTATGGTCCGTCATAACAATGGCCACGGCCTACTCTGGGAGGGAAATGGACACAAACAATATGGATGACCACAAGGCCTTCTTCAGTTATGTTACACATATGGACCACATGCCTCAGATATGCTCTGTGTTAATACACACCTACTTAACATTCACCAAACACACGGATATTGGCAACAATCTTGCAGACATGTTCGGTGCACATATCCCCCCTCCTTCTCCCCCACCAGTTGAAATATTTATCACAGCTAGATGTAACCTCCTTATCATCTCACATGTCCAGGTGAGGGCCACCCTCAGCAGAGAAGAACACACAGCATCACTGTGACCTTGTGGTATCCCTGGATGTGTGCTACCGGCACTCCGAGAGGACATACAACCGCATATAACACTGATAATTTATCTTGGCCGTACTACAGGATATGTACCTGGACAGTGGCATACAGCAACAGTGGTCCCACGCCACTAAGGGGGCACCTCGACTGACCCTGGGAATTACCACATCATATGCATAATGGGCCTGGTCTGCTAAGCTATGGAATTATGCAGTATGGGATGCATATGCAGTGATATCGGGTACCTGCAGACACTTGTTCCCAGCCAGTGTGCCTTTGGGATGGGCTGATCCTGCCTTTTGAACCTGGCTGACCTTTCAAAGCAGTCACTACAGCCATTGCTGGGCCAACGCACAGACAACTGCTGCCAGGATCATGGCCTAAGACTGACTGACATGTAATGTATGGTCATCCCCTTTTGGTGGAACTACGTGCACACAACATATCACATGGACATACCTATGGATACAGACCTATGACACATTTGGAGGGTTCACAGTATGCACACTGTTAACCTGCTACTTTACATTACCTGTGTTTGTCGCAGCTGGTTGCATTACCACTGCTTCTGCTTGCTGCTGCTACTGTCAGTGCTGACAGCTTCGGGTGACAGAGTCACAGTGTATAATTTTTTTTTTTTGCTCTCTCTCTCACTTCTCGCTCTCCCTCTGTCTGCTTACAGACAATGCAATGAATGTATTGCATGTGGGGAGTGTTAGCACTGGATGCTTTTGTAGGTATCTGCATAGGTCCATGTGATGGCCTCTGCACCAATTGTAAGCCAGCATTTGCTAATTGCATACAGCCAGTTGTGTACTGATTGCAGTTCTCACTGTGATTTCAGGTCAGTGCTATAAAAGAGTATGTGGGATAGGCGGTGCCCTTTCAGATTGTGAGGGCGGGGACCATGCTGGTATGCTGTGGACAGTGTTCTGTGAGTGTAAAGGTTAGTATCTCCCTCAAGATTCAGGCTGTGTTGTATATTCACATTTCTCCATTCCTCTCTCATGTTCCCTGTAGCAAGTGTGTATGCACAATGACTCTTACAACTATATATAGATATATATATATATATATATATATATATATATATATATATATATATATATGTACATATACATACATTTATATATGTACTTTAACTGACCTTATTATCTACAAGCTACCAACTAGCATGGCTGTTTCTGTTCACACACTACTATTATGGAAATCCAGTAGTTTTGACAGTAATTTTAAATGACATGCTTTGTGTACTACACATCCTATATTCCCTTTACATTCATCCCTACTATTACATGTTATATTTATTTTAGCACAATGTTTTTGTATAAGAGTCATGGCTTAGTGGTAGGTCATACAGACTAGTGTTTCTAAGGTCCTGGGATCGGGACTGACAATGGGATTTTATTTTGCTTTTGAACTGAGTACAGGATCTGTCAAAGTGACTAAGGCACTTTTAAGCAGTTGTAACTGGGTTAGCACTGGTTTGCGCGGAGCTCATGCATGCGCACTGGTGGTTAGCACCGCACACACACGCGCACACCCACTTACAACCGCTTAACGGTGCTTACTCTGGCGCACACCCGCGCTATTTTCTTTGAAAGAAAAGAAAATGGGGGGACAGGAAAGTGGTGAAAAAGGGGTCACAAAGAGTGTAAGACAGTAGGGAAACAAGCTTGGGATGTGCAGGAGGGATCTAGGTAAGGCCCATAGCTGCCCATTTCTTCATCAGCAACAGCTGTGCATATGTATGTAATTTGGTGTGACATTTGAAACCTTCCACCCCTGAGAGAGGTGTCAGGACAACAATAATACTTGTTGTACAGCCAATTGTAATTGATAGGTTCCATGTCCAGCAGACATGTGTGTGGAATGGGCAGCTATGTATGGGGCGTAATTTTTTTGTGGGTACAGAGTGCCCTTTTTTTTTTCAGGTGAGAGTGGTATATCAGGTGAAGGATGTCGGTACAACTGGGGAGGTAGGCTGGGTAGGTAAACAGACAAGACAAACAAGACGCATACAGGGGCGGTATATGACACATGTGGGGGGGGTTACACAATTGACGAGGACGGAGGTTTGGATATCCAGAGCCCATGAGCCCACAGATGGCAACAGTGGAACTGATATCCCCACCCATAGGCAGTTGCCACTGTTCCTTCACTGCTCAGGATGGGGCTGTGCTGGGGGCTGTGTAGGCCGGGCAACAGGCATGCCCGTTAGTTGCGCTACCCATGCCTCGAGGTGGTGTAGGGGCTCAAGAACAGAGTCCCGAATCTCCCTATGCACCACAGTCCGGACGTTACGGAGGGTGAGTGGTGGTTCTCCTCTGGCCACACTTGCAGAGGGGGGGCGAGCCCCATCCCCTGCAGTGCTTCCACCTGCAGGTGGCACAGGGCCACCGGAGGAGGGTCCGGACTCAGCACTAGTGCCAGGTGCACTCGCCAGCTGAGGTGGGAGAGGTGGGTCCGCTGGAACCCGCCTTCCCTATCGTCCTATGTTTTGCATTATGTCATGACAGTTTGGGTTAGTGACATATAATACCATTCATAATTAGTTGTAACAGCATGCATTAGTATTCCCATTAACCAAACACCCAGATATTCACACCATTGAACAGCGTGCATAACACATGCATAATTTGAACAGCAATACACAGTCCAACAACATGCAGGGATAATTGATGGCAACAGGCCATCAGGTGTGGATGTATGAACAGGGCAGATGCATCAACGGACATGCAAACATATATGACCCAACAGGACAAATGTCCAGGGGTGTTAATTGTGATTGCACATACCATTTTCACATGGAATGGGTTATATGTGGTTATAGGGTGGGGTAAAGAAAATAATATTAACACCTTCGAATAACAATACATATGCTGTACATTTCTAATAGCTACAGTTATATACACACTACTGTTCTAACTACAGTTTCCTATATGATAACTATTTCAACTTGGTGATAGGACTGTTACTGCAACATCAATATACATTTTATTGTTCTTCATACACATTCATATCTAGCTTTGTTCAGCTACATCATCCTGCTACATTTGCTTTATATAGCTGTAGACAAGTGTGGATGTTTGGTATATCAGACAATCATCCTATCTGCATATTGCAGACTGAGAGCAACATATCCAGATTTTGGGATACACATTCCAGATGCAGCAACACTTTGAACAGATTTTGCTGTTTGGTTTTGAATCTCACATGCATTTCATTCTGTCTTGACTGCAGTATACTTTATTCAGGGGTTATTACTACTGTATTGCTGGATTCATGACACTTTCTCACACTCTCTCACTTGCTTTCATTTTACTATTCAGGATGGTACTTACTTCTAGGCTTTATTGACATGTTTTACCTCTAGTTATTACAATCCTTTCCAGCAGTCTCACTTCTGTCATGTTTCAGTATTTCAACAAGGATATATTTCACACATGTGATTTCATCATCTTCTGCAGCTATACTTTTCAGCCTGCTGCAGGTTGTGTACTATTTTCTTACAGGTAGGGCATTTTTATTTCAGAATATATGTCAGACAGTTTCATTTTTCAGTTTAACTTACAGGCTGAAACACACTTTTGTAATCAAGCAATACTTGCAGACACTTTCACACTGTTACTTGCACATTTTATTCCTTACTGACTACACTGCACTCTTTTGCTGACTGTCATACTTTTATATTTCTTTACAGTTACTGGTAGTGGATTACTGACCTGCCTGGTGGCGCAACCGCACCAGCCTATCGCCATAGGCTCTGCAGTTCGCAGAACGGACACCTGCAGCTGTAATATAAATGAAGTAATATTGGAATACACATCTCCATAATATCAGCTATTTTAATTTCTTACATACATAATTAAATGTAACTTACTCAGTAGTGGGGCGTTGGGTGTTTGCCGGGCCTCCTGGATCCAAAGGTTCAGTTGGTCCTGCTTGCGTCTCTTCAGGTCCGCATGGTGGTGACGGACCTGCTCACCAGTCCTTGGAATCCCTGTGTCACTGGTGAGATCATGAGCCAACCGGTCCCACGCCTCAGCCCTGTATGCTCCCCAGAGGACCTGGCCCTGCATGAGTTGGGCCTCATGATTATGGACTAGGAGCCAGACCATGTACCTGGACTCCTCAACACCCCACCTCTGTGCTCGAAAGCAACTACCCTCTCCTACTCCTGTCATTCTGCCTGCAGGTCAGTTCTACAATCGTTTATGCTGTGTATTCCCGCCTATGGGGCTTATATAGTCAGTTTTTCCCGCACATATCTGTGATTGGCCATTTTGGAATTGTATCAACTTCAGTAAACCTGCATTGTCATGCTCCAGTTTGTATTCATTCCTATATATTAGCTATTATTGCATTTAAAGGTACTGCTGTCATGGCTTAGTGATTCTGTACCTTGACTATGGTGTATAGTATCCTGGGTTCAAACCTGGCCACTGCTTTTTATTTTTCATGACTGTCTAGACATGCTGAGGTGTGTGTCCGTGTAAAGGCAGTTTTAATATGGCTTGCTCAACGTTGCCCGTCGGTTAGCTTGTTTGCACGGTGCGCAGCTCCGCGCAAACAGGGTACGCTGCTTTAAGCCTCATTTGGCTATCGGCACACATATTATGCTCAGCTCAGTTAGGGGAACATAGATTTAGCATGTTAGATCACTGCTCAGCTACGGGCACTCATTTTGCACCAGGTAAACCACTGCTCATCTACGGGCAGATGCACTCACTCTGTTAAACTGTAGCTCAGCTATGGGCACATCTGGCATTTTTTATTCTTTTGTTACCTCACATTTCTTCAATATAAATGGGCTATTTCATTACATTTTACATAAATTGTGGTTTTATGTGTACATATTTGTCAGGGACTTGTTTCCTGCTTATTTTGCTAATAAAAAAAATGGTGTTGTGGGGGCTCGAACCATGAATGCCTGCTCTTCAGCCAACATCTCTACTGCTACACTATTGCTTCCTGGCTTATTTTGCATATTTAGTTCTTATATGCTTTCACACTGACTGCTAACTGTAGCTGCGCTACGGGCATGCCCGCGCAAACGAGCGCACTCATGGTTAAACATTTTTACAATTTAAAAAAAATATATAACATGTTTATTTATATGTTTTCTGTTCATAGTCTGTGGGGGCATGTGTTGTGTTCTGTTTATTCACATTTCCGTGGACTCTGTCGTGGGTGTTTACTTTGGGAACTTTTCCTCTTCTGGGGCGTGTCCGCTTACAGGGCTCGGCCTACGGACACACCCCCTACTGTCTTACACAGACCGTGTTGGCCTTAAGTGTGATTCAGCATGCTCTCATGAATATGCAGAGCATGCTGACATCACTCCGTTTAACTGCAGCCTCCGTGTATGAGTTATAACTCTTACACGGAGGCTTCGTGAATCCTGCCCAAAGTGTAAATAACCCATTGCACAGCTTTTAGCTTTGGTCTGCACTGAGAGCTTTAGTGCCTGCTTGCAGTGAACTTAAAATCACACAGGTGAGTAGCAGATCACAAAGTTTTCAGTACTCCGAGGTGTTAAATAAAATGGAGGGGGTGTAGGCAATAGCACAGCATAATATTCATTACTGCTGTTCTGGCAATTTTCAACAATGCAGAGTTAGGCATAGATAGGAGTAAACTGTCAGGGCTATTCTCAGTTCTTGTTACCTGCAGGACTGGATGATAACTGATATTTTCTGCCTGAACTAACAGGTCAAATCATATGAGGAAGAATAGTGCATGACATCTGAGAGATGAAAATCTCAATGTTGCCTGTAAAATAATATTGCCAATGTTCATGTGACAGTATCCCTCGTGCAGATGGTACAGCTGCTACTGTAATGATATATGGGGGGGGTGTGATTTACGTAATACTCATCTAAGTGGGATACCAGCCTGATCTTTTCTCACCTTGTCCCTAAAGTTAGCAAAAGAATTCAGTTTGGACTGCTTCCTGCCCTCACTTGGCAGCCAATGTTGAAACATGTTTTTAGCAAGTACAGAAGAAGCAACTGCCTTTTTTTCCACTGGAATCATTCATCAGTGGCACAAATGCAGCTTGCAGCCAATGTGAGAATGGAACCAGGAGCAGCAGTGTGGACAGCCAAAGCCTTTTTTCACCAATGTTTTTAGCTAATTATGTCAGGATGGGGCAGATTAGAAGAATCAAATGATAGCGAGGGGCACATGGAGTTGCACTACACTTTATATCCACCTTTGTAGTAGTAGTTAATTTGATAATCCAGTAGCACATTTTGAATTTTCAAGTCTTTTAGTTTGTGCAAATAAAAAGAAAAATATATAGCACTTCAGCTGTGACATGCTTCATTTAAAGGTTTAGTTTATTACTTAAAGATGCATCATAATCATTTGATCAACTGTTTTCAAGTATATATGTTATGTAATTTATTGGAAGTATGCTTTGTTCATAACAGGTATTGGAGAAAAGGCATTAATAAAGGCAATAAAAAGAGTGTATTAGAAGAATTATAGAGATTATTTGTACATGCTGAATAAGGTCTTCTAACAAACTGTAAACATTTGGCAGTAAAAACACAAAATACCAGTTTGCTGATCACAGTAGATAGTTGTCCAATACAAATGTTTTGTGTGGAATAGCCCCTCCCCCAACACACACATCCCTTCCTGTTTATTATGATCACCTCCAAAATCACCAGTGATCAGAACAATAACAAAAGTCTTTTTGCCTGTGTCAGTGACTTCAGCACCTGAAAGCCTCATTTCTAAAACACTGATCATGCTTTTCTCTGTTGAAGTAACCTGTTCTTTGGAAAAAAGGTAGGGTACCTAATACATAAACATTATTATCATGCAACTGTATTCTGTAAAACTATTTGGTAAATGATCTTGCATTACACTTCCTCCTCACCAGTTTACTAGGTTTGATTCCTAGAGCATCCTTTTCTGTTGCAATTCTTGTTTCTTTGAAACATTGATTTTCTCTCAGTGTTGTCATCTACTACAAAATATACTTCTTGTAGTACTGAAACCAGTACTTGGGAACTCACTAGAGTTTAGGATTTTACAATGTTGGTTTGCACTATTGGTTTTGCTTTACACCAAAACTTTAAATCAAAATAATGCAGGTTGTCAATTAAGAATGCCTTAATTAGACTGTACAAAAAGGTTGCTTAAAATGTTACATGTAACATTTATTTCATATCTGTGTCAGTCATCCATGTGTTTCAGAGTACTGAAATGAAAAATTATTGAACTTTACTTTGATAATCATCTCTTGAGTCATCTTTTAGTGTAAAAATCATCTCAGGGATTTTGCTGACTATATGTAAGATACAATTACCTCTTATAGAAGCAAACATAATCAGATGTGTGGTGCAGTTTGTATGCACTTTGGTTAGTACCTCAGCCTGCCCAAATCCAATGTCTAAACACAGTAGTCAACCAGCTAAAAAAATAATACACAACATCCATCCAGCTAAAACAGACAAATTCCCTTATTTGGTACTACTGTGTATGTGTGTGTGTGTGTGTGTGTGTGTGTGTGTGTGTGTGTGTGTGTGTGTGTGTGTGTGTGTGTGTGTGTTGTGCCACAGACAGTGCTGATTGCACTTATCATGCCATTTCTTGTTCTTTTACATTGTATCTGAATGCATGTGTATTTGTGTGCATGTGTTTTTGTGCATTTGTATGAGCAGTGGAGACACTCACAAAAATGCTCATATGTCTGTTGTTATGTTTCTTTACAATATTTTGTAGATCCCCGGGGCAAAATGATATAGCATGAAAAAAATGTAGGATTTCATCTTCTACATTTAATGTATGTAGGACTTATGGTGATCTTTTTTGGGCCAAGGCACTAGACAGTAAATTATAACATTTGAGTTTACACATTCATTAAGCCGCATTGGTAGGGAAGTTATTTCTGTATCTATTTTTCTCCCTTACAAAGGCCAATGAAAGTCTCATACCTTTGTTTGCGCTAATGTGTGATGGGACAAGATTCTCATAGGATACATTCAGATCACTGAACAGTGAATATCGATGCAGAAAAGATCGACCTGAAAAGGTCAAAATTCCATCCAAATTTTGAGCGACTTTTTATAGCAGTTGCCTGAGATTGTGGTAAAGCGGAGTCTGTATTTTGCCCTTTCCCCACTGTGGTGCAGCCTCAGCGTTGGTATATACATTTAGCAGGCGGCATGGGGGATGAGTGTGGGGGGGTATTTACATTTTTTTCATGGTTTTGAGTTTCAACATTTTGGGTTGGATGTTTTCTGAGCTGATATTCAGAATATTTTATGCTTTTGACTGTATTACGGTTCACATTCATGCGACATTAGTGTTTGCTGCCTACATTATTTCTTCTTGCCTCTTGGAAAATATTCTCAACTATGCTTTCCTCATGTGGCCACATTTTTGGTCATTAGGCCATTGATTTGTATGTCATTTTCTTCATTATCACTGATATTTCCAAACTGCTGAAAACATTTAGCGCTTGAATCTATACAATATATACTGTCCATCAAATTCAAATAAGTCTGTTTGTGGTAAACATTTAGAGAAGTAGCCCTTAACTCTGTGTCTATGATGTCTGTAATCAGTTTGTAATGATGATTCTTGTAAGCGCTGTTTAAATGCTAGCAAAGTCATTAAACTGATGAGGTTTAAGATTTTAAGTTACTATTTGAGATAAGTTTGCAGAAGCTGCAAAAGCTTTCAATTTCAGAATAAAGGAGGGGAAAAGTAGATTCTCTTTCTTATTAACTGTGTTTAGAAAAAGGCAGCTACAGAAAAAATAAATAAATAAGACACACATACTCTCTTCCATGTTTTTTTTTAAAGAAGCAATAATATTTTCCTTGGCTTCCATGTATGTATCACAAAAGGAGGTCAATAATGTATCAAACAATGACTAACCAGCATTGATCTCAGTTTCTTGCCACATTCAGTTGTTGACTCAGATATAACTACCATGTCTAGCTCCAAATAAAATAAAATTGCAGGCCCCAAGCTCTTTAAATTAGTGTATGATCTAAAATATTTTATTGTGGCAACTACCCAATGCACGTCTAAGCCTGTACTGCTGAAGTCTCTGATACTGGTCTCACCTGTATAAGTATATTCAGCTTTGCAGTCTTCACGCAGCTAGTGACTTTCTTGGCATTTTTGTTACAGAGCATTAATTAGGGAAAGAGGGCAATCACAACAGACTTGGGTTTACCTAATGCAGAAGCCATGTGGGTTACCTGTGGAGAATGGGGCAACATCAGTTCAACCATGAGCAGGTGAGGAAGCTGCAGTGCACACTGACTGTACTAATACCTATCAGAAGCTGGTGTTTCCATAGATTGAAATGCAAACAGCTTCAGGTCCACAAAGTGTATGTATCTGCCATGCAATGACCGCACAATAGCCACTATTGCAGGTTTTGCATGCATCAAAGCAGCTGCAGGTATTGAAGTGGTCAGGACATAGCCATATGTAACTCAGCTGTTGAGGGCACCAAGTAGCCCCATAGCATGAGGGCAGTTAATTATTTATTAATCCAATGTATACCCATGATGTTTGTTGATCACCAACCCCCCCTCTATGAATCAGCCAATTTGTTCCCCATACAGTGACAGCTTGTCACAAAGGCCGTCACTCAGGCAACCATTAGGAGGTTGGCTAAGGACCTACCCCTTGCTCTTGGTTGTTGATGTAAGTACTCACATTAGTGAAATAGCCTATGATGGCCTTGTCATGCAAGTGAGGGCATGTGAGATCTACATGTTAATAAGTGCTGCTGTCTCCAACTTGGTTGGCCATGTCGATATCTCTGATTATACTTATTTCTTGTGTACTCCCTCCACATGTTGTCAAACATTCACTGGCCCAGCAGGCCCTCCACCCAAGGTACGAGACAGTCACTGCTGCTCCCTCATACTGGCTCTTCCAATACCCAGTCAGGTTGTCTGGTCATCATCAGGGCTTTATCTCCCTATATCACAGATCAGGACACCTGAGGACAGCTACTGTCCACCCTTAAAAACAGGTTACCACAGTCTGGGAAGCAAAGCCATGCCATTAAGCTATAGGGCTGAGAACACTCTTGATCTTATGAACACGAATTATGAAGGCAATACTGAGGCATACACTACCTCGTTATGGCAGTTTCTCCAGGTAAATGGAAAGAGACTGATTACAAAGAAATAAGGATTACAAAAATATGAATTAATGTCATTAATTGAAACTTTGGGCACTATTAAAAACATGACCAGAGGAGGATAAGCAAACATGATATTATGTTGTTTTTCTATGTAAATAGAACTGTGTAAGATATCTTTCATTATCTGTATTTTATGATAAGAATGTTATAAGGCATTTATGGCTCATACTTTGAGGAGGATATTTATAATAAAACCCTGCTGTTTCAATAAATAACGTGAGATCTTAAACCTCCAAATGAACAAGCCAGATGGGAAATTTGTTCAATGATTCATCTGAAGGACAACACCTCAGAGGTACGACAATGTTTTAATGGTACAAAAGATGGACAAGTGATATTACATGAATCCAAGCCCCAATTGTGAAGTAAAACCTTCCACATTTGAGTGTACTAGCTTTAAAGATGAGTTAGTAATACTGACCACGAATTTACTATTATTCATTAAAAACATGGTCATTCATAAACTGATCCCTCATTTAGTCTGCATTATGGTTTCAAGGACAGGCCTATGACATGGTCTTTTCCATACGAGTTTCTTAAAGTCAAAATGGTGAAGAACTGGTCTGAACCTATTCCAGTTAGTGCCAGCATTCGTAAGATTCTGTCTTAGGATGTGCTGCTTTTTCTCCTTTACTGTTTATTCATTAGATTTTGATTTAACATTCAGCCCATATTGTGCATAGATAAACTACTTGTAACAGGAGTGCTCTATTCAAACTGTGAAATCAAACCAGCTCTTCAGATAGGAATTCATTGAAGTCTAAAGTTACTGTTAGGGCGTTGGTTAACTGACTGGGAAAATAAACAATTTGTTTTCCTTTTTCAGTTGTCTGGAGTTTAATGTTTTTTGGTCTGATAGTTTATTTTCAAAGTGCTGACATTCATTCTTTGTGTGTCGGTGCTTATGCACTTTGATGGGTTGTCATATAATCATGCACGCAAACACACACACACACACACACACACACACACACACACGCACACGCACACTATTTCTTTTGTGAAGCAAGCTTGTATCCCTATGTTTTCACATGACTTTCTGAACAAATGTGCTTTTAATTTGACATAAGTCCCTAACCCATCATCCAGATGAATTTCAACATGTGGGTCTTGCCATGTACTAAGCTTTCAATACTTCTCAAATACAGATGAACGTAAGGTAAACAGCTGCATCAAACGTTATATGAATATTTATTGTCTTGCATTTCTAATACTGATTAACAAAAATCATTTATTGAAAAACATAGCTTTTACTTAATTTGAAAATGTCTACTCCTCGCCTAATAAAACTCAAGTCATATCATGTTTCCCAAATTGTAAATGAGTATGTAGCAGTTATGTCTGTTATTATATAGCTCCGACAGTTACCCAAAACTATATTATTCCCAAACCTTCTCATTGTTCTGCTGTCCTTCCTAGATTGTCAGTCAGTATTTCAAGGTTTGCATACAGCTTTGTTTTAATGTTTACAAAATTACAATACGCCTGGATCTACATTGTTACTATGTTACTGGATCAATAACTTTCATAGGTATTTTTGCTACACAAAATACTACTTTATATTTATTTCTTGGTTATGGTCTGTGTTATCCTGTTTTTATGCCTAGTTTGTGTATTTTTATGGTCTCTGTTTTCTTAATTTTGTACTTTGTGCCTAAGGCATGGCTGAAAAAGTTTACATGGCCAGTCGGCTCATCTGATTAAGAAATATAAAACAAACAAAGTGATGCTCTTCCACTTGCAATGCTGGGTATAGTTCCATAGAAGTTACTAGGCTATCAATAAATTTTTAATAGCCACACAGATGGAGAGTTCCATCATGTATCTGCTCAGGCAGCACGAGTGCAGCTTATTCAGAATATTTTGTCAGGTGGTATTTTATTTATTGATTGACTGATTGATGTTTGATAAATGGGAAAGTCTGATTGGGTAGGAGCCCATTTTCAGCAGAGGTCCAGGAAGAAAAGCTCAAAGTATTACAAAACAATTTATGAAAAATTGATTTACAGACATTAAAATATTACAGAAAAAAAAAAACAAATGCAGTTTAAATAATTATACCAAATTAGACACAGCATGAAAACATTGGCTAAGTGACGGTACAAGTTATATCACAGTGATTTAACAGTTAGAGAGAAATTTTAGCCTGTTTATAAAGAAATTAAAGGTAAGTTAGTATAATACAAACAGGAATTGCAATATGAAGTGAGACCAAAGCAGGCTTATGGTATATTTAGAGAGAAAGCCAGGGGAGAGAAATTGATAGAAGTGAGGAAGTGAGTGAAGACAGGAGAATAAGGAGATGTGAGCTATGAATAGGTGTTTGTTCACATTTAGGGATATAGTTTATCCTGGTGTTGAGTTTTTGGCTAGTAAGTCTTTCAGAATGGTTTTGAAGGCTGTGAGGTAGGGTATTGACCCGATGGATAGTGATAAGGAGTTCTAGGCCATAGTAACATGGTACGGTATAGACAACACCCAGCAGATTTGACAGGCCTGTGGACAGACAGGAGATTTTGGTCATTAGATTGCAATGACAAACTAGGAACATATATGTGAGAATGTTATTTAGTGCTTGACAAGCAGATGGACTCTGGATAATTTTATAGGTGGTAAGAAGTGTTGTATATGTTAGTTGATGTGGCAGTTCTAACCAATAGGCTTTTCTTTACTATACAGTGCTGGGTTCTGAATTGGGTATGTGCTGTAAATTTAGCAACTTTGTTATAGCATTGTTCAATTTTAAATTTTTGTGAAGTCTGGAGGTTAGTAAGGATGGGAGCTCCATAAAGAAGAGTGGGGGGGGGGGTAATTAGTGGCAAGTGTAGCTTTAATTGTTTAGGTGGGAAAGTTTTTGACTCTATAAAACATCTCTAGTTTTTGATGAATTTTTCTTATACAATTTTGTATAGAGAGATAAAGTTTAAGATTAGCATCCACTATCATCTCTAATAATTTACTATTTGTTTACTATTTGCTAGTATTGTTAAGAGAGAGGACTTTATTTTTTCATGGGCGAGGGATTTAGGGAAATATTTTTTTTTCAGAACTGAACATAAATTGTGAGGTACAAAGCCATGTTTCAGCTGTTGTTAAGTTTCCTGGGTAATGTTCTTTCATATTTTACCTTATCCTACATTGAATAAGGAACTGCCAGTCTTGGTTAGCAACAGTTGCCATGTGAACAGATATAGTTGTCAAGTCTACTTATTTTCTAAAAGCAGCTTGATACTTAAAAATATGGCCTCTAATGACTGATTTTTCTGCAGCTTTGTACTTCATCTCTTTACATTTTAGGTGTCTTGTGTTCTAGCTAGCTACCCATTGTCCTGGCAGGCTTGGTCCAGTATTTATTATTTATTTATTACTTTATTCACATTTGTTTACCGGGAAATTCCGATGGACGCAGGTCCTTTTTCAGCGGATGCCCAGGGAGAAAAGCTCCACATCATGTACATGATAAATAGAGATACAAAGTTGCAGCAATAGTGAACAACATTACAGGTTGTTGGCTTTAATACAATAACTAACAAGATATTGATTATCAACAGTATATACAAAAAATGTTGCAAGTTAAGATAGTTTTTTGTTATTTATAATATTAGTACCAAAGTTGTCAGATAAGATTTTAAAGTATGCAATACTTTATATATATATATATATATATATATATATATATATATATATATATATATATAAATGTATAGTCTACCATTGTCAAATTAATATTTTTGTCATTTTCTAAGCACCTTTCACATCAGCACTTCTGATTATTTTGTAGGTTGAGCTGCATATGCCTTCAGTTCATCATGAGTTATTTACTGAATTTCATTTTGCATATTGTAACAACACTCCTTCCAGTATCAGTGAGTCTTAAAGCTACCTTGTTAATGTCATGCAGAAAATGTGTGCTCTGAATTCTCTATACTAGCTTTCTTAGTATACATATGCCATGAACTATAAGTACCAACCTTTCTCCCATCTCTTCTATGGCATTTTTTCTTAAAGTATTTTTGTTATTACTACAAGTCTTGCTGCAGTAGCATTGTCGCCTCACAATAAGACGCTGCCCAGTTCGATTCTCAGCTAGAGCGTCTTCTGCATGGAGACATGCGTGAATGGGTTACCTTCGTTGAAGGTTGTGTGTCAGGGCTGGCAACTTGGAACATAAAAATCTATCTGCCAATCATTAGCGGACTGGAGTTCCACTGTGGCAACCCCTAACTGGGAAAAGCCGAAAGACACAACAACTACGAGTCTCACCGTGTGCCCCGCTCTACCATGTATATGGAATTTCTACTCTTAAATTTATATCTTTGACTGTGTGCTACTTCCAAATATAACAGTAGCAAATATTAGATACTCTGTTTTAGTTTTTCTTGGGTATACATTTTCATATTTCTGTCCGAATACACTATTGCCTACCACTGCAGTCTGTATTACTTGTAAAACTTGTACATTTAAGTTTGCTGTTTTGTCTGCTAAAGCAGTATGTAAAGTCGTCTTGAATATTAATTAGTTTTTACAGCAGCTATCTTTCCATTTTATCATTTTGCCTTATAAAATCATGTCTCTCAATTATTACTACAATGTTTTTCCATCATTATACTCCTAGATTAATTTTTTCAACTGTGTCACATATTCATTCAAACATTCATTACGTTTTCTTGTACAATACAACACCTAGATGTCCACTTTTGTACTTTCTCAGCTAGTTTAAAATTAATGGTTTACCTTTAGATGTGCATATTGCACACGGGCGACCAACAACTGTTCAAAATACAGTTTGCAAGGTTTGCAAACGTCGAACTGAAGAAGATTTGAATGTGCAATGAGTGAATGCACAATGAGATTCGCTCATTGCACATTCAACATTCTGGGGCAGATTGCACTATAGTGGGGAGTTGGAAATTGTTCTTTTCCCCGCTGTAGTGTGATTTCGGAGTTAGAATAATAAAGTAGGAGGGTGTGGGGGTGCAGGGGGGCTTGACCCCCTGCATTACACTTTATCTAATTTTGTTGTCAACATTTATGTTTGAAACTCAGCGAATCGGCTGTTTGATTTGCTGCTTTTCGAACATTAACAACTGTCGCTGTTTCCAGATTCATTCTGACGATGTGAATATATGAATACTCGCACAAGTGTGATTCGAGATTATAAAGGTAAACCAGAATTAATATTATTATCAACCACCAGAGTTGACCTAGTCGGCTAATGTGCTACGCTGTAGTTGACATGGTTCTGGGCTCAATACTTGGGAGGGGTTAACATTTTTGATGGCACAGTGATGCAGCGGTAGCATTGTTGCCTCAAAGCAAGAGGTTCTCTGGTTTGAGTCTTGGCTGTGGTGCCTTCTGTCTGGAGTCTGCATGTCCTCCCTGCATTCGTCTGGGTTTCCTCTGGGTGTTTTGGTTTCTTCCCATGTCACAAAGACATGCATCTGGAGCATTTCTCCCTGGGGCTCCACTAAAAATTGGCTTTGCTTAAAGTCAGACTTTCCTAATAAATAAATAACAAGGTTATAAGTTGTGTATACTTTTCAATAGATCTCTCACAGTTTCAGAGATTTTCCATTAAGTAGTGAGTAGAGTTGATAAGGATATGTTTTTTTTTTCTTTCATAGTTTCAGTTGACAAAAAATGTTTCAGTATTTCACAATATTACTCTCAGGTCTGGACTTTTTGAGTTAGATTTTGAGTCCATAGAGCATCCATCCTCTACTTCATTGCCTGCACCTTAAAAGTTCTCGGAAGTGCTAGGAAGGTCTAAGTTCTTAGACTTCTACTCATCAAAACCAGGGTTGTATCTTGGAAAAAAGTTAAATTCCTGTAGTAGTTAGAAAGCTGTAATAAGATACACAAACTTAATAACAGGAAGGAACAGCAATGAGAAGTGCTCTTCTTATCAAAAAGAACAGTTTCAGCTTATCAACAGCAAGAACGAACCGGTTTTAGATGGTCAAGGATTATGCATCGCATAACTAAATATTTAATTCTGAACTGATGTGCAATTTATTGGCGAAAAGAAATGGGAGCTAATACAAGGTCTTTATGAACCTTCCTTCTCAGGAAGCCAAAAAAAACAATGGTGTCAGTGGTCATATGCTATGAACCCCCCCGTAATTGATACAGAAAGAAGTTTCTCAGTTGTGGTGTACAGCTCCTTGTCCCAGCATGCAAGTTGTTCAAAGTAATAGCAGTCAGAACATAATTCCCTCTGGTTTGTATATGTCATGGATTGACTTTCTTCTTTTATAGCCATAGAGAGAATAAAAAGCTATTTATGTGAAATTAGTCATACAGACCTCTACAATCCCAGTGACCAGACACATTTTTGGAGACTAAACAGCTTCATCAGGAAATGTGATTAAATACATTTAATGTGACAGTTTTGGTATGCCTTAGAATGTAAATTCATAAATTACAATATCCCTGATACTATTACTGTGGGAAAAAAGCCTAAGTCAATAATACAAAGGTGAATTATTGAAAGATATTTGCATGGTGATTAAGCAGCTTAAAATGTTAACTAATCATAGTTAAGTAACAGTTAAACTATCCCACTTGTCTTCTGCTTCATGGACGGGGGTATGATTTATAGCTGGTTATTAAAGAAGTATGTTTTACCAGTTTTATTTAGCTTTTACTGAGCCTTATTAAAATTAAGGTGGTTGATGTGAATGGTTAACTACTTACAATATTATAAGCAAGTGAAAGAAATTAGCAGTCTTGTATCAAACTTAATAGCATTTTTGTACTCTTTTTTTTTTTTTTTGCCTTTGATCATGGGGAAATATCTTTTTCCATCTGTCCATCCATCCATCAATCCATCAAATTTCTACGACTTTCTTATACACTTAGGGGTCACTAGATACTAAACAAGTTTAGAGAACTCAGGAGACAGCAAATATCTTGGCAAGATAGAGACATAAAACGGAAATTAATAATAGATGCAATGACACAGCATCACAGTTTACATAAATCCATGCACAGAGATACACCCACCCACACAGACACACACACACACACACACACACACACACACACACACACACACACACACACACATGCACAAGCACACGCACACTCACATACAGAATTTGAACATCACCATTTGCCCAGTACATCTTTAGGCTGTGGGAGGAAAACAAAACCTCTGGCAAACCCTAAGTGAATACAAGGAAGAAACTGTAAACTTCACCCAGGTCATCCCCACTTGAGAACTGAATTGATGACCCAAGCACTATGAGGCAACAACACTGAATGTTATAACAGTTATGCCACTCAGTAAAATGTATTCTACATTACTGCAACACAACATCATTCTCTGAGGGGAGTATGTATCGCTTGTGTTTAATTAAAAAAAATAATACCTTTTGTGACATTACCAGCACTAGACTGTTGCCAGGTGTTGAGGCTAAAGCTGATCTGGTCATTTACTTGGTACTAAAAGTTTGCATCAGGACAAATTAATTGATGTCACAATCCTAGGCACATGGTCATCATAGTTCTAATTTAGCAACTGTTAATAAATTGCAGCAGTTTTTTTAAACACAGTAGGCTTAGAGAGAAGGATTTAAACATCCAAGGCAGTTATAAATCTATAAGGTTTATGTCAGATCCATATAAACCTGGGACATCTGTTAAATCCTGGAATTTGGCAGAGAATGGGGTCAGCATATATTTATCTGGAGGAAGGGTTGAGTTGGAAGAATGGCACAAATGCATGCTTGTAGACTGGTGAAGCCTATGTTGTTCACAAAAATGTTAGATAGGATATGCTGTTAGGTTTACTGAAATAGTTTTAAAAGGATATGCTGCCATAGCTGGGAGTCTTCTGATTTATTAAGACCCTAAGTAGTTGGTATAGTGATAAAATGGAGTCACTGTAATAGAGATGGATGCAAAGTTTAGCTATACTTTGATGAATCAGTAAGATAGAAGTAAGAGAAGCATTAACTAGGAAAAGTGCATACCAAATAAGGAGTATATTGATTGTAGTCGATGACAGAATAAGAACTCGTGCTTTTCATAGGAGAATACTGAGAGACCAATGGATCTTTGGAAATCAGAAGATCAAATTAGAGACAATGGCAGCTAGACTTTGATTAGACTATGAGACATGATGGGGCTCAGCAGTGGGAACAGGAGTAGCTGGAAATATTTTGTGTGTGTGTGTGTGTGTGTGTGTATGTGTGTGTGTGTGTGTGTGTGTGTGTGTGTGTGTGTGTCTGTGAGAGTGGGGGAGGGGGGTAGGCTATAAACACCAAGACTGTGAAGTACCAAGATTAAAACTTGTGTTGTAACTTCTGACACTGCCTGTGGAATTTTCTGATGTTTCTTTGTAACCACCACTTGTCTTCTGCCCTACAGATCAGTTGTCATTCTAGGTAATACATTAGTTCTGTACCTACTGGGAAGCTGAGTGAGCTGGCACAAGAGAAGGAACATGTCTTTAGCATCCAGTCAAAGAAAATGAGAGTTGTCAAGATGTTAACAAATGGGAAGATATAAGACAATAAATTTCATCGCTTCTTAAAACAGAAAAATAATATGAAATACTTGATATTTTGATGATAAATCTCACAGGGAAATACATTAGATAATTGAAGGCAGTAGAACTGCAATGTAGAATTATTTAAGGATTTGCTGTTTTTATTTTAACTTATTATCTGGGTGTGTGAATAATGTGGCCATAAATTGTCCCTAAACCGGCCTGTAATCGATAAGGTGAGCAGGTGAACATGAAACGAGCTAAGAAGGCTTTCGACAGAAAGGTTAAAAGCATATTGTTGATAAAAGGAATGCCAGCAATCTTGTCACAAGAAAGTGACTTAAAAACTTTGATTATTTTACTGGAATGGTATGCATATCAATAGCAGTGTAAGAAACAGGTTTAACACTATCATAGACATGGGTTTAAAGATAGTGTTTCGACTGAGCATTTCATGCAGTTTACAGAACAGTGGTAAGAAAGTGTATGGAATCAGTGACCTAGCTGTCCATGGGCTGGGGGTCTATATTATGTGATCAAACATTTAGGTGATCGAACACCTAAACGTCAACACATAAATGTCGAACTCTGACAATTGTGAATGGAGATTTACACAAAATTTTTCCCTGGGAAAAAATTTACTTGGCTGTTATTGGTAATTTGATCTTTTCTCCAATGTAGAGTGATCTCGGAGTTGGTATATTTAGTTGGGGGTGGGGTGGGGGGCACAGCCCCCCATATTGGGGGTGTGGGAGCAAAGCCCCCAGTTGATTAGTGTTTAAAGGTTTGTTTTGTTTCCTATGGCCAAGCAAATTTTTTCCCAGGGAAAAATGTGAGTAAATGGCCATTCACGGTTTTAAGGAGTCGACATTTACGTATCGATATTTAGGTGTTTGATCTCCTTAACATTTGATCACATAATATATAGCCTGGGCTGGCAGGGCCTGGCCCCTGTCTATGAGCCAGCAGATGGGAGAAGGGAGTTCTCAGATAGAATTGTTGGCTTGGGACCAGCTATTCATAACATAGCTGTGCATCTGTAAAAGAACTATAGTCCAAGATCCAGGTAAAATCATTTGCAGGAAGACAAAGCCTAGCCAGAGGAATACAGGACCTAAAGATGAGAAGATACAAGACAAAGCTTATTCAGGAAAGGTGCAGGGCCTAAGTTATGGCGTCTTAAGAACTGTTTGGGAAAAGGCTTGAGTTGTAAATACAGGCTATAAAACTGAAACTGATGGTCACCTGAACACAGAACATATTGGTTCAATAAATGCAGCAAGCAATAAAGAAATGGTGTGGAATAATCTGTTTGCCTGTGTGTGTGTGTGTGTGTGTGTGTGTGTGTGTGTGTGTGTGTGTGTGTGTGTGTGTGTGTGTGTGTGTGTGCTTGTGTGTGCGTGTGTTGTGTGTTTGTGTGACCACACGTATGTGTACACGTGCGCACATGCGTGTGCAAGTGTGTGTGTGTGTGTGTGTGTGTGTGTGTGTGTGTGTGTGTGTGTGTGTGTGTGTGTGTGTGTGTGCAAAAAATTTTGTTCTTGGAAAGTATGCAATGTTCTCAACACAATGTCTTTTTCTTTGAAAGGTGCATGAGGTTGTCAACAAACAGAATCCTGAAATTTACTTCAGATGAATAGTTTTTTGTTTTTCATTCACTAGTTTGTACATAACGCTATAAGTTCATGTTCAAAAACTGAACCATAATTCCATTGTCAAGAAATCACATTTAATATACTGACTAGTAAATTCCCAGAACTAACGCGGAACTTGTTATCCTGATCTTGAGCATTGTGACATCCTAAATTTGTGCAAGAAATCGTGCATGAGATAGGCATGCTGGATCTATGCTGTTGCATAGGCTGCTCACACACATGCCTCTTGTAGCTAGGCTTTCTCTAGTTAGACATAGCCTGCATGCTGGTGAGGACTGTCATGTCTGTTTTGCATCTGGAATACAGCATTTGCCTGCCATGAAACAGAGTGTGTTAACATGTAATGTCCTGGATGTTAGGGTAAACATAGTTAGAGATTTGCTAATACACATGGTATAGATAAACATTCTGCTAGGAGTACATCATGTTCCAGGAACGCTTCCTGTCTAAGTTTAGCCCAGCTATGCTGCAAGTTGGTATCTGAAATAAGACTCTCAGCTATTGAAACATAAAGTCTGTTTTTCTGACTACTACTGTTATTTGATAATGTGGATTTCTTATTAAAAAGGTTAAATCATTTTATGGTATGTGGATGCTATGTTCATTATGCAATACTTTTGGCTTTATTTGTTAAGAGGTTTAAACACTTCAACACTTACATTCAGACAATGCAGGAGTGAAATAGTTGAAAGAAATTTGCAGCTCTGTATACGCTGCATCAGAAGCTAAAAATGTATTGAGAGGATTACTCTGAATGAATGGAAGAATTGTTAACCTTAATAATACCGAAGTGAAAGTTTAAAGGCAGACAAACTGCTTTGTTCTAGTGGGAATCAAACCTAATGTTTAATGAAATGTCTCCTATCACCTCAACACCTTTCTGAAAGCTTCCAGAAAATGAAATGTTCCATTGTCATTTACGTTAAGCATATATCATGCTGACTCCTTGTGGAACTGCTGAAGGTCACAAACATAAAAACAAGTGATTGATGCCAGCACTTCAAAAATACCCTTACCAAAAAAGAGGTCAAGACTACAACTGATTGCAAAATGAAAATAGTTTCCTTTTGTGATTGGTAACCAAGACCCAACCACTATCTTCAGACACACTTTGAATAATTGAAGTTTTATGGAAAAGATTTTTCCTAAGGTAACATGTATGACAGGATTATAGTTAGTGTTTACACACATTAATGGACAGGGGGGCTCCAGAGCATTTGCATAAATGCCCCTTTTGATTATGCCTGTTTCTTATCACTACCATCAGTGCAAAATATGGGTCAAAGGAGGGACTACTCACAGCATTGTTCATTTTTTTCTAAATACCACACCTTTAAAACTTTTTATTTTCTTTTGGCAAGCCATACACCTGATGCCAAGGCATCCTCTCTTTTCCTGACATCTCATCTTGACTCTGCTACAAAACATTTGCTGAGGACATTACACTTTGGCAGATTAGCCCTCAGCCTGCATGAAACTTTGTGCTGGTAGCGCTATCTCCACATTTTAAGGAACTAAATCTCCTGCAGCTGATTCATCAGCATTTAAGTGAGAAAGGGGGCAATATGGTTTATTTGTTGCAGATTTCTTCTTCTGTGAGGTGTGATAGAGATTATAAGGATTTATTTTCCTTGGACTCCTCACTGTATTTGATATCCTGAATTTGATGCAGAGCACTTTAACATTAACTTCTGAGAGATAGTGGAATAAAAGAAAAAAACTTTGGTGGCATGGAATAAACCAAATCTTTTTTGAGGTACCCATATTACTTACATCACTCAAGTATATCTTTGAATCAGCATCTTAAAATCCAGCCTGCCATTTACCTGATCCTAAGAAACCAGACAAATACTATAAAATTCAGAAGGAATTCAAACACCTCTGCAGGAATCTCCTGACTGATATAGTGGTTGAGAAAGTGATGTTTGGTTGCAGATCTCCATGAGTTCCAGGTCTGAGTACATAACCAAATGATAAGGAGAACAGGATGTTGTACTTTTGGGAAGAAGATTCTGCACCTCTGCCACCTTAATTTTTATGCAATTGCCAAATACATGAGTTAAAATGCAAAATGGAGCCCCACAGACAAAAAGTAGGCATGATTTTGGATGTCTCATGTAAAACTCTGCAGGATAGTGTGCAAAAGTTATACAAGTTCACCTTTAGACTGGCTATGTATGAAATAATATGTGGTTATAATGCTGCAGATCTACCTCAGAATCTGCTACTGAAATGGTGATGAGGACTCATCCCTGGATTGAGCTGTGATTTCTGGATGTGCCCTTGGATAAAGATCTGCTTTTTGGGGCAATATTTTTTGTCCAAAATGATGTGCACTGTGAAGAAATTATGACGTTAATGGGAACTTCTGGCCCATGCCTGAAAGCAATGCTGGAAATGTTAGGACTTCTGGCCCATGCCTAAAAGCAATGCTGGAAATGTTAGGACTTCCGGCCCATGCCTGAAAGCAATGCTGGAAATGTAGTAATACCTCTGCCATGAAAACCTCTTTGTATGCACACAACTCCATATACAGAAATGTGTTTGACATTTTTATTTTTAAGCATGAACCACAGACACACAGGGACTATGATGCATGTCTATTCAGACAGTTATTAAGTAAACAATTTGGTATTGCTCTAATACCCTTTGAGTTCATGACACAATTTTACTGTTACAAAGTTATGAGGCATGGTCTCATGGTCCCATCCCCATTCTTGTTGAACGTGTGTTCATTGACAAAAAATGAGGTGTGCAGCTTTGTTGGCTAACATGTTCCTCTACCAGGAGGCAAGGGAATCTGTCATAATACAGGATAAAGGTTTTCCTATTCCACAATACTGGCACACACACAGATATACACACACACACACAGACACACACACACACACACACACACACACACACACACACACACACACACACACACACACACATGCACACACATGCACACACACACACACACACACACACACACACACACACACACACACACACACACACACACACACACACACACAAACACAAACACACACACACACACACAGGCACAGAGGGAGTGAGAGATACAGATATAGTCACAGGGGTGTAGGGGATGCAGTTTCCCACACCAGTGCTGCGGCGAGGGGGGGGGGTTGTTTACATGCAAAAAAAATTGGTCTGGTGTTTATTTAAAACTAATGAAGCCATAGGCGATGAAATTTAAACTAAATGTTTCTTGATATTAAAGTTCAACAAACAAAATAAACTTGAAGGAGCCATGACCAGCCAGGTAAATCAATAAAGGATACAATTTTAATGAAACAATTTAGTGTTTTCATCTTGCACATTCTTCATCAGAGTCTGATGAAGTCTTTTGTTATATGCAACATGAAAGGTATAAATCATTTCATTAAAACTATTATTTTATTGCTTTACCTGGCTTGTCGTTGCTCCTTTCAGTTTAATTTAGTTGTTTGGTTCTTAGTTTTTATGTACAATTGATATTGAAGTTGTCAATGTGTCATCTCACAAACCTCAACCATGTTACCAGATCTATATTGTCACCGCTAGTATAATATCTGGCATTCAGAATTTTCCAGCAATAAAGGTGGGGGCAAATGTACAACAGTAGTGCCAGTTTTAGTTCACATGAAATTTTTGAGTCTCTTCATATTTCTGAATATCTGAATATAATAGTATTTTTTCAGAAATGGTAAAAAGTCCTTATACTGATCTGATGCTGTGCAAAGTAACAAATATATAGAATAACTGGATGGCAATACTGTAGACATCAACTATCTGTAAAGGATTTTGTTTTATTTTTAAAACAATTATATTCACTGAAACCCACTTCAAAAGTCTAACCTGTAAATGCTTCATCAAAAGCAGTCTGTAGATAGGACCTGAGTAAATCAAGGCTGACTGAAATTTAGGTTGGTTACAGCTTTATAGGTTCATAGGTAAGTACTAGGCTAGCTGTCCTTGCATACCATTATAATCCTAGCCAATTCAAATCAGCTACATTTAGCAGAAGAACAAATGAATGCCACAACCTAAATTTAAATATCACTTCAATATCAGCCAGAGGAAATCACTGAATTACCCAGGTATGCTTTTGAGTTTACTTCTGTGAAAGTTACATTGTCCTGTCTGGTTTGTTCAAATAAGAAACAGATGTTCTCATTTTAACAGAATGTATTAATGGTAAAAAAGAAACATACAAGTAAAGAAATATATGCAGCCTTATATAAACTACTAGGCTTTACTGCTCTCAGAGTGATTAATGTAGGCTGATATATTCAGGTCAGATTCATTGCATTGCATTTCATTGTGACACTGAAATAACAGTCATCAAAATGCTAAGTTTACTATTGAGTACAAGTGTTGGTCAACCCCCCCCCCCCCGCTGAACCCCATACATTAAAGGTCCAGTCTTTGAGACAGTTTCACTCACTTGCCATTTGTAGAGGGTGAAGCCTCCAGTCATCATCTGCTGCCTTGAGATAAAATCTCCTAATGACATCTGATGTTTGGGTTCGCTAAGTCTAGTACAGATTGAAACTACCTATTCCGGAATAAAATGGCTGTTGTGGCATCTATGGCTCTATGTATGACTTTGCAGTAAACAATAGAGATTTATTTATCCTTTGTTGCATAAACTTGACATAGGAGCTCAGAGCCTTACTATGCTAGTTTTGTCCCCCATGTTCTGTGACCTCTATATCCCATATGCCATTGTATCTATTTATTCCTACCTGTATATTGGGGTCAAATTCACCAGGAGGAGCAGACAGTGCTAAGACAACATAGCTATCACTCTCTAAGGGGTCAGAAGATTTTTCTTTCTTATGCCCTTATTACCATTCCTTAGTAAGGAAGAAGGATGGTACAATGTCAAACTCCATGTAGTTGTATGGACCTACATACCCACAGTGTTTAGCTGTTCTGCAAGCTGTTATCTCAGCTCATGAGTCTAAGTTCATATGCATTCAGGCATGCAGGTCTAGCCTTCTTCAGATTGTGTTCCTTCCTGCAATATCATCAGACTAGCTTTGAACCCACTGGTACTGATGCCTGAGTGAGGTATTGTGTCAAAGGCCTTGGCCAAGTCTAGGTAGGCCATATGCACAGATTTGCCTTCATCCAGAGCTTTGGTGACAGTCTCGAAGAAATCCACCAGGTTCAACAGGTAGGATCGCCCTTTAACAAAACCAAACTGGATCAGGTCAAGTGTTTGAAAGTCTGTTATATCTTTGTTAATAAGGTTGATGATGAATCTCTCCATGGTCTTGCAGATAATGTTGGTTAGACTAATGGGTCTATAGTTCTCAGGGTTGCAAGGGGATAACGGTAGCTGTTTTCCATTCAGCAAGGACAAAACCAGTGCTTAGGCTGTGTTTGAAAAGAGTACTCAATGTTGTTGCTAACTCCTGCTTTAAACCATTGAAAATGCAGCCTGGGATGTTATCAGGTCCTATTCTCTGCATTCGAGAGACCAGATACCAGGTGGAGAATAGGTAGTAGGAATCTTTTGGGGTATATGTGGTGGAGACAGGGGGGACAGTTTTCACTGAACCTGTCTGCCAGCAAGTTGTCTATGTCCACTGGTTCAGTATATGAGGTACTATTCACTACCAGTTTAGCGCAAATTTCATTTTTTCCTTTAAGGCTTTGGCTGTAGCTAAAGAATGTTTTATGGTTATCCTTAGCTAGGGATGCTAATCTAGATTTGTGGTTAGCTTTAGAGGACTTTACAAGTCTTATTTACTTATTCAAGCTGAGAAGGATGTGCTTCCAATTCTGAGATCATTCCTTCATGCTCTTAGACAGCAAGTTCTTCCTCTTATTATATAACCTGTTTATGGTGGATGTCCACCAGGCAGGCTTGTTTTTCCTTGAGGATCTGGTTTTGGTCCTGTCAGGAGCACCTGAGTCAATACAATTGTATAGATGTTTATACAATGCATTAGTGTATATTTCAGTATAGATGTACTTGCTGTCAGTGGAGACAGGAGCTTTGAAGCTATTAATGCCTTCTTAAAAGAGGCTGTAGTTGGCTTTGTAAAGGTTTTTTAGCCTAGTTTCTCTTGTGTGTGTGTGTGGGGGGGGGGGGGGGGTTGATGCTACTGTTACTTCAAAGACACTGATTTATGATCAGACTTTGCCAGTGAGGGCTGCACACTTGTGGTAGTGCGCCATTCTACCATGTTGGTGAATACCAAATCTAGAATGTTTGAGCCCCTTCTGGGGCTGCCAACTATCTGCTCCAAGGTATTTGAGTTAATGAAGTCCAGGAACCTTTGGGTAAGTGTGTTTGTACATGTATAATTTACACAATCGATGGATGGGTAGTTAAGTCACCCTTAACCAGGGTGTATAGTTGTTTTTTGAGCGACTCAAGTAGATCCAAGTAGGCAGTATGGATATTATGGTTCATGGAATGAGATCTATAGCTGGCGATAACTTGCAAAGGAGTCTTTCCTATAGTTATTTACACGTGGAGTAACTCTAGGGTATAAATCTGTTTAATCATTCTGGAGGTGTATTTATCTTTGAATATTGATACTCCACATCCTAGGTGAAGGTAAAATGCTGCTTAAGGTTAGGGACATATCTTCCTGGGACACATAATCAGAGAGTTCAGTCATGTCTCTCTTCATATAGTCCAGTGAGGTATGTCTCAAGTCGTTCACACCAACATGGACTATGACAGAGTCATAACAGTGCCTGTTGTTGAGAGACTTGAGTGCATGTGTGATGTGGTGGGTCCTAGTACCTGACAGACAGCTGACCGTGACCTTTTCCTTATCCAACCTGGTGAGTGGAACATCTGTGCGTCTCTCAATGGAGTCACCCATGACTAAAACATTTGATTTTGTATTTTGTCTTAGGGGCATGTTTGGTGAGTATGTGTATTGTAATTTACTGGGAATGTATTAAGTGAAATGTGTTTATGTTTGGGAGGTCTCTGATCTTTAGTTAGGCTTCTAGTGAGAACCTCTGTATATGTAGGTTTAAGTATTGTAGTATTGTACACATGGATGGTGCAGGAGGTAAAGTATATGAACTGACAACCTGTTTACTATCTGATATACTGATTTGTGAGCGAGAGAACCTATATTGTAGATTCTTAATATAGATGCATAGGTTCTTAGGTTCATACTAGGCTATCTGCCCTGGGGCAATTATAAGCCTAGCCCGATTTTGTTTGGCTTACACCACCCCTTGATTTGAGTATACTGTGCCCTTTTTAAGGTTTAGTTTGCTGTGCCTCTGTCTAATAGTGACACGGAAGTAATCCCCGCATCTCTCACATATTGAATTTATGTGAATTAGGAGAAGTGGGTTGTCAGTGTACATGAGGCAATTGATACATTGCTTCAGGATGCCCATGTCAATCAGGTTGACTGGAGAAATGGTGAGAAATTGTCCCTTCATGATACTAGGTGAAGTACTACAGTAAGTAACAGGGAGGTGTCTAGAAGAACAAGGTATGGCTAAGGGACAAGAAAAAGTTCTAAACTGCGGGGGGCATAATGGGTAAGACTTGTGGAAAAACTTCAGAGACTCAACTGCCTGTTTAACTGGGCAGTGAAGCACAACAGTGAGAAACCTCCAATGGAGCACAAGTAGTTGACTAAGGGAAAATTATCTATCTGAGACGTTCTGTCTATAACAGCCAATGGTATTCTCTACTACGCAGTAATGAGTGGTTATGTGGGTGATGCATACCACGCAAACCCAAGCTAATGTGGGCAACAAGTAACAATGAAATTAATCTGATTTCAAACACTCTAACCAATTGTAGCACACTAGACTGGGCACTGGACCAACAATCACCACTCAGGTCCTAGAGCTACACTCTACTTTCAGTAGGGTATAGAGGAGGTCTTCTTTTGTGGAGGAAAGCTGGATTAGTGCTCAAACTGTAAAAACAAACTGTGTCCAGCAAATCTGAACCAAGTCTGTGCTAGGCTAAAAGTGCAGGCAACAGCAAAAACACAGTTAAAAAATAACAGCACACACTAAAATACAATGCAAGAAGTACAGATCAAATAAAAATGATACTTATTTTTCAGTAGATTTCAAACACTCTACCCAATAGCAGCACACTACACTGGGCACTGGACCAACAATCACCGCTCAGATAGGTCCTTAGCTATACTCTGCTGTCACTGTGGTGAATGGGAAAGCCCTCTTTTGTGGAGTTGAGCAGGATTAGTGCCCAAAAACTGTAAAAGCAGACTGGAACCAGCAAATATGAACCAAGTCTATGCAAGGCTAAAAGTGTGGAAAACAACAAAAATACAGTTCAGAAATAGCAGCATGAAATAAAATACAATGCAAGAAGTGCAGATCAAGTAAAAGCAATACTTTTTTTTTCAGTAGTAGGCAGTGGATGCTTCAGATAACACAGGAGATTGATTGCTTGTTGCTAACCTCTAAATTAACAAATGGAAAGCCCAAGACTGAGACTTATTACAGTGATCCCCAACTCAGATGGGTCCTGGGCTGCATACTTCTGCCATGAGGGTGTGTGGGGGCTTCTTAATGTAAGATGGCTGGCTTAAGTGTTCAGATGATACCTAACAGTCTAGATTCAGCAAGCCAGAATCTAGCCTATGCTATAAAATACAGAAGTACTAGAAATTCAAAGTGCAGAAAATTGTAGTCACAACAGCAAAATAAACAGATTAAATAAAGCAGCAATTCAGTAGAATACTCCCACAAGAGTGTAGACCACTAACCTTCCTAGTATAAAATAACTGGTGTAGAACCAAAGTGATTAATCCAGAACAAAGGCACCTAGAATAACAGGCACAATAAGCATTCACCAGCAATTCCCAGCTTAGAAAGGTGTAGGCTATCTTCTCTTGCCACAAGAGTTAGACAACAAATCTTTCTAATGTAAAATAACTGGTTTGGAACTCAAGTATGTAAACCAAAACAAAGATACTTAGAATAACAGGACAGTAAGCCTTCACCAGCAATCCCTTGCTTAGAAGAGTGTAGGCCACACTCTTCTGTCACAAGAGTCTAAACTACAAACCTTCCTAATGTAAAATAACTGGTTTCAAACCCAAGTGCTTAAACCAAAACTAAGATATTTAGAATAACAGTTACACTTTAATTAGGCTACTAACAAGTAGTAATAAATGCAGTATAATAAATGCAATTAAACACTTTTAATAACAAGCAGCAAAAGCAAATTAAAGCAACAAAGTCGGAAGAAACACAAATACAGTAAAAGCAGCTGAATAAAGTGCATGTTTTAAGTGGGAAGGGAGGAAACAGAAGATAATTTAAGGTTAAGAAACTAAGGGGCAGGCCTTCCAAACCGATCTCTCTGTACTCAGTAGAATGAGCTGATAAGATGGGATTGGGAGGAATATCAAAAATCAGATTTATAGTGCAGCAGGGCAATTCAAAAGCCACCAAGTTTAAAAATATAACAGTTGAGCAGGTGGGTGGGAAAAATAAAATGCAGACAGAGATCAGCACTATTCAGAAAGAGTACAGAAAGCAAGCCAAGCAAGCACTCCAGCTAAACATATTCCATTCAATTTAAACACTTTCCTTAGTAGTGATTTGGTCTCTTCAAATGTTAACTTTATGAAGACAATGTAGAGAAAAACTCAGCCAAGCTAGAATTTCCATTGTGTGATTCCTTAAAACTGTTTTAATAGAGGCCCATTGGATATATGTAAATGACCCCTTCAGGACATCAAGTATTTCAGATAGTGGGGTTTGGATTTATTGACCTGAATATAATCACAAAGACTTAAAAATGTAAAAAAAGTCATGAACGTACAGGAGCCACATATCTGAAACACTTGATGTCCTTAAGGGGTCATTTGCATATATCCCATGGGCCTCTATTAAAGGATATTCAAAGGATATACATATATATATATATATATATATATATATATATATATATATATATTTATAGGTCCAGGACTAATGCTCAAAAGCGGCCATTTCATTAAATGTGAAATGGCCAGGCATACTTATGCAAAAGTGTTTTTCACCAAAGAAGCACTTTCGCGTACGTATGCCTGTTGCAGAGATCACACTACAGTGGGGATAAGGGAAAATCCTTTTCCCCACTGTAGTGAGACCTTGGAGTGAGAATATAAAAGTAGGAGGGGTGTGGGGAGTGCAGGGGGGCTTGCCCCCTGCAAAAACGTAAATGTAATGTTTATCTATTTATTTATTTGAACAACCTTTAACGAAAGCGCTTTTTCGGTGAAAGCGCTTTTGTTAAAGTGTGTTCGGTGATAGTGGATTCGGACTGTTGAATTTTCGTTAAACAGTCGCAGATCCATATACAAATATATATATATATATATATATATATATATATATATATATCTTCCTTGCCAACATGAGGCATTGATTTCTGCAGTTTATTTGTTAAATGTTTATTGCTGAAATATGACCATGAGTTACTTGTAAACTGTTTCTTTAATGAACATATTGCACAAATGACTAATTCTTTTGTAAACATATTCCTTAATTTTGAAGCATGTGTCCATTTCCCCCTGTAAAAAAGGTTTGTTCCATTGGGATCTTAAGTTGTAACTGAAAAGGGTCAATTGATATCTCGTAACTGCTTTTATGACACCCATCAGAATTAAACTTAACAAGGTCTTACTGTGTCTAGCTAATTCAGATCCCATTTCACAGTTCAAAAAGTAATTTCCTTAGTTTCACTCATTTGCTCACCCAGAATTCCCAACAGAGTACTCTGAAGGGAATTTTTAAAGTCTGTCAACTCATTACACGCCCATAACATATGTTTCCAGTTACCTCCTTCTTTCCCATCACAACGCCAATATTTTCCATCTACCAGAGGAAAAAAATCCTTGGATTCTGCTTGGGGTATAAAGATATATCTGTAAACACGTTCAGGCAAAAATCCTAAATCTTCTAGACTTTGCATAGTTGGGAGGCATATATATGTCTTCCCACTGTTTCTTTGTGAATTGCATATCTACTCTCTCTTCTCAGTCTTTTTTAACCTCCTCCTATTCCTATAGTCATCATGTGATATATTATGTGCCATACTAGTTATCCCCCTTTTAACAGCAGCCTCTGTTAAAGAATTAATTAAAAACTCAAACAGTGCAGATCTTTCCCTTAGGATGCCCCTATCCCTTTCTCTGTGTTTAAATTCTAATATCTGTCCCTGATAGGGATGGCAATCACTAGCTTGCAATTCAAATATCTTCGTGGTCTCTTCCCATTCTAATCTTTCCATCTCTAATCGTTTGTTCTCAATACCTTGACCCTTTTGCCAGATTCCTCCAGTAAATTTCTATATACCCTTGCCTATTCTCTGTACCCCTAATTGCAGTTATCTCTAGTGAAAGAACCGCCTTTCTCCATCCCCATCTTGGTTACTTTCTATTTATTAATATAATATTCTGTATGATTGTTGCTATCGTCCTTAAAGATCTACATCCAAAATCCCATTCTTTCTTTTTTTCTTGCATTACTCCTACCTGCTTAATTATATCTTTGCACTTTGAGTTTTAGCTTTTTGCTTGTGTTGTGGTGGTAAATACCATTAAAATTCTTTAAAAAATCCCATCTAGCCTCTGATGTTTGCTTTCTCTGTAATAATTCATAACAGCACATTACACATTTAAATAGGTGAAACATGCACTCATTAGCATTACAGATTCCTCAAGTAAACATCAGATAAGCCATCAAAGCTTTTCAAAATGTCATATATAATTCCATTGATTTCTTAGACCTCCAAGACATAGTAAACCATTCAGTTCAATTCCATGTTCGAATGCAATGATGTCAGCGTTTTGTCTTTTAACATAAACTGTCCTTATAATTTCAGTAACAAGGCATCTGTACTGCTTGGCTGTCGGAGAGGCTGACTGAGGCTGTAATGTTTAAATATTTAGTGTTGCCTTAAAGTTTCTCGATAAAATGTAGGGCTACTGAACTACTGGGAACATCTCTTCCTGCCACAGGTCAGTTTTTGAATTAATCCACTTCAGTGATTCTTAACAATGGGTACTTCTAGACTAATTAGAACATTCATGCCTCTGCAGAGAGACAAAAAGAAAAAAAATCCCCTACTTTGCGTAACTTAATAATCAATTCTAATTTGTTTTACTGTTCCATTTTGTTATAAGCATACCTAACTTGCAAAGTTGGCTTTCCTATTCAAAATGTGCAGTTTTTACACTAGTTATTTCAGTGAATCTGTATTTATTAATTTTTTTTTAATAACCTTAGGTTTCTGCTTACTGAATACTGGGCAAATTTTCAGATACTTTCTGATAAGATGCCATTCAGCCCTACCTTCTGATGATAAAAAAACAGTTCTGTAATTGGTTGGCATGTTTTCTGTAGTCTGCAGTAGATTTTATTACAAAGAATGTAGTACAGTCAGTCACTCAGTCAATAATAAATAAAATAAAAAAATAATGCAGCTATATTCAAGTGAAAAGTAACAAAGGTTAGATGGAAACGGATAAGATTCTTAGCAAGGTATATAGTGTGTGACATACAGTGCAATAAAACAGATGTAGAACTAATAAATCATTGTTTACCCACTGACTTTAGGTAGAAAACTAATGATGTGTGAATCACCCCAGTGACAGACCGGGTTTATATTAGATGCTCGAAGTTACTGAACTTCGAATACGATATGAGCGACACCATATCGTTGAAGTCCAGTAACATCGAACACCTAATAAAAACATCACAAAAAGTCAAAAAATAGACCTACTTGCTTTAAGCAGGGGGGCAAGCCCCCCTGCACCACGCACACCATTGCTACTTAAATATTCCAACTCTGGGACCGCATTACAGTGAAGTAAATGGAAATCTCCCTTTACGGAGATTTCTGTTTACCTCTTCGATGTTCTGCAGTTTTGCTGTTTACGTGTCGACAATGTCAGATTCGACATTGTGAACGTTCGCGATTCTGATATAGATCCTGACAGACCTACTGTATGTTGGGTTGACATAGAATAATTTGTGCATCTGTGAAAATGAAGATACACTTAAGTGATCATTCCATACTAGAAAACTGTTTATTGCAGTGTGACAGAGTGTACATTATACTGAAATGCCTAAGAGCTTTTAAATTTGATAATTCCACACAGAAGCAATTCATTTTGCTTTCTGTCCAAACCTCTCAGCTGTCCCTGAATTTGCTTCATAGGTTTGACCTGTTGCTTGTAAAGGTTTTGAATTTCTGGTAAATCACTGAAACAGACAGAATTTCATACTTTGTATTGTTCAGAAAATGTACAATGGTGCTAAACCTGGGGCGTGGCTAGCATGAGCCTTGAGTAGCAGCACTTTCTCTCAGCTCTGCCTTATCACATCTTTATGACAGGAATTTCTGAAATTAACTATCTAAATAGTAACTATTTCTACTTATTTGAACTCTCCTTACAGTTTATTTTGATAGTATCTCATTAATTTTTAAATGTTATTACTTTTTCCTGTCCAATTTCACAACACAAGCTTTTGGTACCTGACTTCAGTATGAGCTTCACAAAATCTTCTCATGAGGACACATCATTAAAAAAGGAGTTAAAATCTCTACTATCTGCTATCCAAGAGCTATCCACTAAAATCGACAGAATAGACCCTAAATTGGATAATTTTAAAGAAAAATGTTCACAGCAAATGGAGACTTTTCACCAAGACTTAAAACAGCAGAAAGAACAAATTACTGGCATAGAAACTTCGCTGAATGACATGGACTGTAGAATTCAAGAAAATGAACATAACTTGGAATTCCTCTTAAAACAAAACTTTTTACTTTAGTCAAATATTGATAACCTAGAGAATAGAAGTCATAGAAATAACATCAGGATCTTTGGGTTGCCGGACAATATTGAAGAAAACAACATGGAAAAATGTTTAACCTCATGGATACCTGAGATTTTATAACTTCCTAAAGCCCTCTCTTTTGGTATTGAAAGGGCTCACAGATCCCTGGCTCAATCTAAGAACAATAAAAGTAATTCCACAAGGTCTGTGATAGTCAAATTTTTATCTTCACATGATAAAGAAATTGTATTAAAGACTGCATGGTCCAACTCACCTATAAAATGTCAAGATAATATCATATGTTTTGACAATGACTATTCTTCCTCTGTGATTGCCAAAAGAAAACTATTTTTGCCACTACTCAAAGATCTAAAGAAAGCTCAAATAAAAACAGCCAAGCTAAAGATTTTTCTGCAGGTCGGTCCTAAAATATTTGCTAGAACCAGCTATCATATTTATCAAATCAAAGAAAATATTGGAAAAGATAGATGAGATGGATTGGGTTACATCCAGTCACAAAAGATTAGCAGAAAACGGATCCTGGAAAACATCTGATCCTAAAAAGAAACTAAAAAAAAATGACATGAGTCTGTTCATATTACCCTTGCAGTTTTTTTGTTCTATTTCTTTATATATAAAAAATTCTTGTTTATGACCCAGAAGTCTAGAAAGATGAAAATGGTTCAACAGGTGAGTGTTTTTTTTTTTGTATTCTGTGTCTGCTATTAATGAATATATACCTTTTTTTCTCTCTTAAAGTCTTGCTCTATCTTACATATAGAGAAATAATTATCAGCTTAATACTTTCTCATAAGTTTCTGATCATACAGAATAACTAACCACCTACTTGATAGGTATTGAAAATATCTTGCCCAGTTATTAATAGTTTAATATGTTTTTATTGCTCTTTTTGGATCTAAAAACTAGTATTTACCATTAAAAATTAATAAACTAATAGCTTATATTCATATACATAATGTAGAAGTGGTATATCTTGTTCGTTTGTTATAATACACAGGTTTAGTTAGATATTTTAGTAACTAGGGCTTGTTGTTGCACTGATTGCTCTGATCTTTCTTTTGGGCTGGTTGTCTAGTCATTCTGTTGTGAATTACATGTATGTTAATAGTAAAAGAATGGTGGTTTGGTAGCTTGTGCAGGGTTCTGATGGTTAGTGCATACATTTGTTGCTTTTGTTTGTATATTAACAGGATAATAATGGTGGTATGATAGTTGGTACAGAGTTCTGGTGCTTTGTGAATTTATATGTCGCTAACGCTTGTTACACATTTTTTTTTTCTTTCTTTGTTTTGCTTGTACGCTTGTATTCTGTTTCGGACAATGCGTACATGTACTTGAGAGTAGCGCTATGTTGGTGGCATTGTCTTTGGTGATGTACGTGGTGAGCCCGGGAAGCTCTTAGCTTTTGCAATAGCATTTCTTGCTTTGTATGTGATGTTGAGATTGTCCCAAGCAGCTCGGGAGCCTAATAAAAGCTGCGTTTGTTGTTAAAGTGACTTACCATTTCCCATTGGAACTCTAGCAGCTTATTTTAATCCTCAAACTCGTTGAATTGTTTTACGTATCACAGGAACGATTCCCGTTGCTATGTGACATCATCAGCAACTCGACAAATTACAAAGGGCGAAACCTTTCAAACACCTCTTTACTCAGCAGGAAAGGGAATGAAAGGAACCAATCACCCTACTTATAGCATAACAGCAATATCAACATGAAATGCAGATGCATCTTTGTGTTCTACTCAACTTAAAGGTACTGTGCAGATTATATTGATTGCAGTGCTTCTCACAAATAGTTTTCCCATGAATGCCTGTTATAAAGCAATGTTTTGTATGACCTCCTTACACTGTATTATGATATAGTTAGGCTCTCTTAGAGAGCTCTTTTTCAACCCTTAGCCAGTTGGTGTTTAGTTAGAGGGAGCTGATAAGATACATCGGTACGGCTAGAACTTTATTGATATAATTGGGAAAAGAAAGAGTGTAAAAAGCAGAAAAGTATACATTTACAAGGGTGACAGCTCAAGAAAGAGTAACATACAAAAATATACATCTTATATGGGTTGTGCAGTACTGCAAAACAAGTAAGAGTTTATAGATCATAATCTTGATGGTATAAGATACAGTAGCGAGATTCCTACACAGCTTAAACATTTCTTATAAAAGTAGTTAAAGAATAATCCCTATTACCAACTTGATACATAAAGCTGTTATGGTACAAGATTTTTTTTTCCTTTCATCAGAATGTAGTTTTAGTTTGTTTTGTTGCAGAAATATACAGTATTCCATGATAGGCCTCACAATGTCAGTGTACATCTATACTTTGTTGAAGTTTATAGCTTTGTTTAATGAACATAAATTCAGTCTTGAAAGTTTTACAAAAAGGAGAGGTAGGACTGTTGTAGAGATGTTATAATTAATATATAGAGTAGTTCTTTCAGTTGGAATCCTTATAATGGAACCATTTACTTCTGAGTACAATTTCACTAGAGTTCTCTGTACAGCCTTAATCTACTGTACTACAATATTGTTAATACAAGCCCTGACACTATTTTTGATCACTATCCTTACTTGACTTTGAAAGTATTATTATATGCTCATATTTACTGCATGTTTGTTTTTAAGAACAGTATATAAGCATAATTGTCATTAGTGCACCTCAGCTGATTTTATTCATCTTGGTTATGCAACATAATCTTATTTTAATATATGTTTAATAATCAGCTTATTGATTCATTGTAGTACAAATAGTAATATTTCATGTTGTTTTTCATAATTACTTAATATTTAACAATTTATTGATTTTTATTATTATTCTACTTTAGTCGTGTTTACTTCTGTACATAAGAAAGATAAGTTTACTTAAAAGCCATACATTTAAATATATAACAGTTTGCAAATAGGCAGTTCCTGTTTGAAACTTGCTGCTAGTTAGAATGATAATTTGAATGATAGATGTCACTCAAATTAGGAGTTTATAACTCCAGAAAGGTCTTGGGTGTTTTTTTGTTAAAAATTTTTGCTACAATTTATTGAAAATGTTGTTTACGATGTTCACTGTAACTTACATAGTTGAAAGTTATTTTAATATACCTTTGATTTTACCTCTATATCATTTTTTAGGTATATCAAGCAGTGGTATTCCTTACATTTATCTTTTATACATAAACAGACAAAAGAGTAATAAATGTATAGGCAATATGCATTATCACACAGGGAAACTACCTCATGACTTCTTTACATTGTCTGTCACTCAGTGTTAATGGTCTAAACAATCCTAATAAGAGAAGATCTTTAAATAAATACCTCAAATTGCAAAACTCCCAAATAATATCTCTACAAGAAACCCACTTGACATCAGAAGATATTTGTAAACTGGACTCTAAATCCTTTTCTATTCTAGCCAGTTCAGAACATTCAAAGAAAAAAAGGGGAGTTGCTATATTATGGCATAACAAATTACCTAAACCAAAAATAATAGAATCATACCAAAATAAAAAAGGTATGTTAGCGTCAGTTATTGTAGAATTTAACAACAAAATATTCACTTTAATCAATACATACTGGATTCCTGGCTTTGGACTTAAATCACCACAGCAACACACAGAACACATCTTACATTTTTCTAAGGGTAATATCATTTAGGTCGGTGAGTTTTACTTTATTTTTGATAGCAAAGTCTCTTCCATTATTGGTAAAAGAAAAATCTCATCAACGGCTAGACTTTTGAACGAATTTTCTGATTCTCTCCTGCTAAAAGATGTAAATAATTATGCAGACCCCAACTCTCTATTCTACATGTTCTATTCACATAGGCATAATTCATATTCTAGAATAGACAGTGCCTTTGTTTCTAATAACTTGGTTGATTCTTTAACTAGAGTAAAGGTAATTACATGTCCCCTTTCTGACCATAACTCCATAACCTTTGATATAAATATCCACTCAACTTCTAATGCACAGATAAAAAGAATCCCAGCATATATCACTAAACTAAATGATTTTAAAGCTTTCTTATCCGAAGAAGTACATAACTTCATAGAACATAACACAACTAGTGATTCATCTGAAGTCTTTATTTGGGACACAGTGAAATCCTATTTATATGGTAGAATAACTAATTGGTATAAAAAAGGACTTATATGGGATAAATAATTAGAAGAAATACAATCTAATCTTGACAAATTGAACCTTGATATTTTAAAAAACAAAGATGACAAAGTCAAAAAAAAGAAAATTCTTTAAGCAAAAAGTATCTTGAAATATTAAATCATAAAACCATGATTAGTTTAGAGAGATTTAAACTCATTACATTTTCATTGAATCCTAGATCCATGAATATTCTAGCCTACAAAACTAAAAGATTAAATAAATTTTACCATATTAATGACATTTTCTCAGCACAGAAGAAGAAAATGGTCTCTGGTTTACATAATATACTAAACGAATTCAGAGAATTTTTTTTTTCATAATCTCAATCAGTCTTCCGAATTATTAAATCCAAAAAAAGACATACAGATATTCATTAGTAAAAACTCAAAGAAAAAATTAACAGAAGACCAAGCTGAATTACTTGATAGACAGATTTCTCTCAAAGACATTCAACTGCAAATTAATGAACTTAAACAAAACAAAGCTCTGGGAAATTATGGCATCATCCCAGAAATTTATAAAATTTTACCTAATAAAGCTATCACAGTTTTACATGCTGTTTTGAACATAGTATAAACTAAAAACTTCATCCCACCATCATGGAAATATACTTTTATAACCCCTATTCTAAAACAGGACAAAGACCCCACTAAATGTAATTCATATAGACCTATATCTCTACTAAATATAACTACAAAATATTTATGTTTATATATGCTAATAGACTCAAATATTTTCTTCCTAATCTAGTAGAGGCGGATCAAACAGATTTCATAAT
>NC_056725.1:1920245587-1920253087 GCF_019279795.1 Protopterus annectens
TCAGGACCACACTGAAACATGCTGGTAAGGAACTTAAGAGTACAATTAGGAAATATAGAACAGAGTATGAACTTAAGGCCACTACAGATATCAAAGGAAGCTGAAAATCTTTCTTTAATTATGTCAGAAAATTAAGTAATAATGTCAGAGTTCATCAATAATGATATCTTATATTCCAATCCCAGGCATATATACAGACAACTTTAGTGCTAATTTTACCCCTGCTACCCACATTACAGCCTGAATTATTCATGAAAAGTTAATTTCTCCTGAAATCACATTGGAACTAGTCTTGAAATCTCTGTCAAAGACAGCAAGTAATACTTCCATCACTCTCAAGAATGTACTAACTGAACCTCTAATTATAGTTTTCAGTGCCTGGAAAATAGTGACTGCGACTAGGGCTACTTGTAAGAATTACATTTTTGTTTGCTTTGCCCTTTTATTCACAGGCAAATAAGGATGTCTAATTTCCCTTGTAGATGAATATGAATCACAATTATGCTCACCTCACATGCATTTTAATATCATTAGGATTTAATTTTCCACTCCCATTTCATTTGTATGGCATGTAATTATGCAATCATTTGTATATATCTTCTGTTGTACATGGTTTTGGGCTCATGGCACTGGAGAGCAACTTGGGACTAGGAAATAACTCTCAAGCATCCTGATTTAGGCAGGACATCCCAATTTTAATGTTTAACCAGCTCATTGGACCTCTGTCCTGATTTACACTGTTCTAGTCATCTCTCTTGATTTGATAACCTGGCCCAAACACAAGCTGTGATTGGTAGTTAGGGTGACTCCTCCCTAATTGACATTTTATGCATTCTTGCCATATGGTGGACTTTTTTATGTGTGTGTGAGAGAGAGAAAGAGAAGGCAGGAAGCTTGGCTAGTATTTTTGCACTAAGCAGTGTTTAGTACAGTGGCTATAGTGTAAAAATAGATTTCTTTCTGATGGTGGTGACTCATTGAGCCTGGGCCTTGACACCTAGAGGTAAGTGTGATGACCTACTTTTGATTTTGCTTTGAATTATAGACTTATCAGCATTGTATAGTTATATTTTATTATTGTTTTATATTAAACATACACACATGTATGTGTGTTTCCAAAAGTAAGCGACTGCCATCAGGTGAAAGCTTAGATCGTTTTGAAAAGTGTCATTAATATTTGCACTGCAAGTTGTACATTTCCTTACTTATATCTCTTGAGAATGATACAATGTTACTGTTACAGTTAATTATACAAGTCAGCGTAATTTTTCATGTTTATGAATATCGCCATAAACTAGCATACAAAAATGGATTTCTTGCTGTTACTTGAAAGCTCATGTCTGACTGAGCAAAAGTGCTATGATACAATCCCAAGAACATATTGAGGGACCTAGCGTAAGTTCCACAATTCGCACTAGAAAGGCCATGCTTCCATAATGCTGTAATTTGTGGTTTAGAGTCATGTTAACCACTACAAATTAAGATCTTATTACCGGCTAAGTTGTGGTTCTCTGAATCACTATTACTAATGCGGAACATCATTGCAGATATGGACATAGTGGTAGTAAATTGCTGCTTATTTAATCAGTGGCATTAACCCACCAGTCCCTCTCCTGCACACACAAGTACAGAAGACAAAAACACACAGCCTAGTCCCAGTACCTGTACTTGACCTGTTTCCTCTGCTGTGGTCCTCCCCCAATCCCCGATCAATATAATAATTGAAATGCCATTACAGCATGTATCTAGTAGGCCATGGTGGCTACTGTACACCCCCAACCCCTAATCACTGTAATACTGTAAGTTCTGGAAAGGTACTGCTCTGACGGTTAGTGTGGCCTTCCCCCACAATCACAGTAATAATGTAAGTGCTGTTATGGCACTGCCCTTGTGGCTAGTGTGTTCCCCATTCACCATAAGATTGCCCTGGTGGCTTGTGTGCCCCTCCTCACCATAATAATATGTGCTATTATGGCACTGCCCTGGTGGCTAGTGTGCCCCCATCCCCCGATCATTACACTGTAAGTGCCATTATAGCACTGCCCTTGTGGATAATGTCTCCCTCCAATCACCATACTTTTGTAAGTGCGGTTATAGTACTGCTCTGATGGCTAGTGTGTCTTTCCACCCCCATTCCCCATAATGATGTCTGTGCCATTACAGACCTTAACTATAATGGTTCCTTGGTGTCTAGACAATCCCCCACCCCAATTCCCACTGTGATGCTGGCACCACTATAAAACTTAAATATACTGTTTCCCTGGTGAGTAGTGGCTCTCCCACCCCAATACCCTTACTGCTGTTGGTGCCATTATGACATTACTTTTAGACTTATCCCTGGTGTGTATTGTTTCACACCACCTCTGACCCCTGAAGCTGGTGCAGTTAAGGCACTTACATTTAAGTAATCCCTCATGTTTAGTGTTTCTCCCCACCCTAACCCATCACAATAATGCTGGCACAGTTAAGACATTTACATTTAGAGTAATCCCTTGTATATAGTGTTTCCTTCCACCCCTGACCCCCCCTTCCCCCCAGTACTGAAGCTTGCTAAATTAAGGCATTTCCATTTCCATTTAGAGTAATCCCTGGTCTGATGTTTCCCCCAACCCCTGATTCCTGTACTGATGCTGGTGTAGTTAAGGCATTTACATTTAGACTAAACCCTGTCGTCTACTGTTTTTCCTACCTCCAACTCCCTTACTGATGCTGGTACAGTAAAGACATTTCATTAAAAGTAATCCCTGGTGCTTAGTGGTTCCCCCACCTCCAATCCCAGTACTGAAGCTGGTGCAGTTAAGGCTTTTACATTTAAGTGTAATCCCTTGTGTATAGTGTTTCCCCTACCCTGACCCTGTACTGAAGCTCTTGCAGTTAAGGCATTTACATTTACATTTAGAGTAATCCCTGCTGTTTAGTGCTTCTCCCCACGTCCCTGATCTTCCTACTCATGGTGGTGCCTTTAAGGCACTTGGATTGAATGCATCCCTGGAGGCTAATGGCACCCCCCATCCCCTAGCCTCATACCACAGTAGCGGTAGCTAGTTGACCATGGTCTTTTGGCTGTGTTCAATATTGCAACATGGGGGGGTGTGGTCATGCTGACCTATACTTGCTCATGTAAATGCCTTCTTGTTGGTGGTTCCAGGCGGAAGAGAGAGCATATGGCTAATAAGTATATGCCTCCCACAGACTGCCTCATTTGCATTTATCACAGCTGTGAGGATAACCATACATGGTGCTGCTTCCTGCTAGAGCCCCAGGAAGCACTGTGCTGGGGTGGGGGTGGGGGGTTGCCGAATAGCAAAATGTACACAAAGGTACACCTCATGGTACCCTCCTGAATCTTCCCTTTATGTCTAGGTTATCCAGTTCCAAGATATAAAAAGTTATTTGTGAAACATTATTAGAGAAAATTACAATTCTAAGTTTGTTTGTTAAAGTATTAATGTAAGACTGTTAGTGCACTGAACATTTTCACTGGAATAAAGATTTTTTACTGGTAAAGTTAGTGTTTGTATCTTAATAGCATTTATGTTCACAAAATATTTATTGCTTGGCATATGCTTTTTAACTTGATTTTTCACAAAAGTGAGATGCTTGTAAGGATGCGTGTAGGCTGTATGAGATGTGGCATTCCACAGTTATGAGATGATAATGCATTAACTTAAATTACTTACATCAGGTCATTCAACCCTCATTAATTGCTCTAGGTCGATTTTTGCTAGAAAATAAAGAACTTTTTTATATAAAACAATTTTTAATATAAAACATTTCTTGAGAGTGCAGTGTGATTTTGCTTTCATGTAATAACAATACCCATTTGTTATCCAGTCAGAGCCACCGGGCACACAGTCCCTTTTCAGTGGTGATTCAAGAGTGCTGTCTTATTAAGTGTTCAAGGTCACATAATAGGCAAATGTGGACTGAGGAAATAAAACCCTGTACCACATGAACTCCAGCTCACAGCTTTACCTCTTCGGCACCAACTGCAGCATTGCAAGCTTGTGGCAGTAATATGTGTTCTGTTTTAAGTATATTTAACATGTTTTCATATAATAAAAGTGCCTCTCTCTTAATTCAAATACCTTGCCAAGAATGTACATAATTTATGCTAAATAGGTGATATTGATCTTACACTGATCTCCATGATTTTCACAAGGCTTGTACCTGATTCTTGCCTCAGGAGGGTATGAGGTATAGACTTAGATCTCTGCTTGCCTGGTTCATTCTTTGCATTGCTGATTCTCTTGCAAGTGTGTGCTGCATACTGCGCAACTTGCTTATGAACAAGTGCCTCAGCTGCTTGCATAAAATATCTATAATATCCTTAGAATAAATTTTCAGGTAGGTTAGTATGTGCTTCCAAACTATACAACAGTCAATGCATTTTGTCTCCCATTAAAGTAAATCACCAACAATTTTGACATTTTCATATGCCATTATACGTTCATATGTTAGTAATAGGCTAACTACCTTTATGGACCATTTTAATCCTAGCCAATTACCCCATGTAAGAATCAAACCCTGCAATTTGTATTTGTAAGGTAAACACCTTAACCATTATTTCAACCTCTGACGTAATCATACCTTTTAACTTCCCAGAATGTCCAGATTTTTGCCTCATATTTTTGGTCTGTTCCTCATAAAAATGTTGGTTTTCTGGAAAAACACAGAGGATTGAAGTCATTAAATAATGGCATACATATGAGTTTAAGATTTCATCCATTCATAACCCCTTTTTCCCATTTTTGCACCTGGGATCAGGGTGTCACTTTATCAGTGACAATCATCTAGAGTGAAAGTTTATACTACCAGGTGGCTGGCCCTGCCACAGTAGCTTTTCCACACCACACACTCACACCTATTGCCAATTTAGAGTGTCCAGTTCACCTACTGCATGACTTTGTAACATGGGAGGAAACTGGAGCACCTAGAGGAAACCCATGCAAACACAGGGAAGATATACAGACTCCACACAGAAGGCACACCAGCTGAGAATTAAACCAGAAACCTTTTCTTGTGAAGTGACAACACTATCCAGTGTGTCACTGTGCTCAGATTTCTTATCCTTTTGGAAATGCATGCTAACACAAACCCTGCTGTTCTAGCATCTTTCTAAGTTTTTAAGAATCATATTTAAAATCTGCCTCTATTTTTGGGCCTTTGTCCCCCAATTAGTTTAGGCTTTGTTCAGATTTCTTGGACTAAGAGGTTGACAGAAATGTATGTAATATACATCTCCTCTTTCTATATGCATGTTGTGTGACAGCATTTAAGCATTAATATGCCCACTGTATTCAGCCATTTTAAAAATGTGTCCATTTTCAGCTGTATTTTCACTTTTGCATTTGCATCTTCCTGTCAAACTAAAGTTGGTGTCTGAGCAATGTGTCAAACATCTGGAACATCATATTTATAATCCTGCAGGAAAACACATGTCTGTTATGTCTGTTTTTGCTTTGACACAGTAATTGCTGATTGTCTTTGATTTAAGAAGACAAAAATAAAAGTACTTTCATATAAGTTCATTTGCATAAATGTGAAGACTGTTGTTTTTTAATACAAGGTGTTAGTTATGAGAAATTCAGTTAGTTTGTGATGCCCCTGCACTCGTCCAGTAATCAAAGAACCTCAATCCTTACCACTAGCCCTGGTGAGGGACGTACACATTGAGAGGATGACAAGTACACACACAGTAAAGTACAATTTCCCATAAGAACACACAGATAACATAGCCAGTCTGGGACTGGTTTCTCCCTCTTTCTCCAGATTCCCAATAAGACTCCCCACTGGCACAGCTATAGAGTTGAGTCCTTAGCCAGGGTTCCAAGCCAAGTCCTTGCAGCACTCTCTCTGTCCAACCAGTGCTTCATGTCCCTGCCCAAATAGCTGACACACACACACACACACACACACACACACACACACACACACACACACACGCATGCACACACACGCACACACACGCACACACACACACACAAATGTTGCGATTTGATTATACATAAACACACACCCAGGAAAGGCTGGCACAGGTTTACTAGCTATGCCCCCTTCTGCCCAGACCATAAGGTTGTTAGCACTGCCACCAGAACCCCTTATCAGCTACTTTAAGGCCCTTCCAAAAGGTTAACCAATCTTACTGTGTAATGTTACTATTATCCAAATAGTAAGTGTGACCATGACCAAGGCTATTTTAGGAGTGGCCAGTGCAGTGTCACCAAATACATATGCAAGTACTTTAAGAAGTTAAATATCTCTAAACAAACCAGCCACAATTAAAAGGTTTAAATATATTTAATAATAAATAAAAGAACAAGACAATATTCAGTAACTCAGCACAGTGACTATAGAGTTTAGAATCAGAGGAAATATTTTAAAACAACATTGCAGGACAGTCTCAAATAAATACAGAAAACATCTAAACTAATCTTTACTATATTCCTATCTATATCTAAAATAAATAATTTTTCCCTAGTTAGTTACTATTAGCAAGACACAGGCAGAAGTGCTGATGAGTGGGATGTTTCTAGGTCTAAAGACAATTACAAAATGCACAGTCTCTGAGAGAGTTCCCAAATTAATATCAAAGCATTACTGCTGGGTCAGCTTGATGACATCACTATCTATCACCTGCCTTCAGTTGCCAGGCTAACAGAAACCAACATCTCTGTGTCAAAATAATTTATCTCTCAGATGTGCATCTGCTAGGAAGTCACAGAGCGATAAAACACTTTACATTTGAAACCTAGTAATTATTTCTGTTTCAAGACAATAGAAAACACTCTATCTCTGGACATACTCTCTTTGCATTAACTAGCTTTTACAGCACATTTATAAACAATTTCAACTTATTTTCTTGAAGTTTTGCATGTTAACTCTGTATGTTGTAACTTTTACCATTAAAACACACATTTGTACAGGCATATAGTTTATACACATTTCTGCTCTTTTCCAGCAGGGTACACTGTGGTTACATTCTTGAAGCTCAGTATATAACATACAGTTCAACACATACTTCTGCACCAGTAGTTTAATATCCACATAACATATAGTTATATTACATTTGTAGGACAAGCCTATAGATCATATTAATATTCACAAATGACATATGATTATTTACAAAACTCCAGGTAGCTGGGCTGGCAGTGTCACTTTTTTATATAAATCAAGTTAATATTTTCAAGTGACATATAGTTATTTACAAATTTCAAGCTAGCTAGGCAGGCATCATTTCGGTTTGTCACAGTCATTGTCCCTGTTTTAATGTGAAATGTCACTGCATGTTGATATTAAATCAGTCCCTAATATCTCATATGAAACTGTTTAATATTGTCCTTTTTTAGCATTTCATTTGAAATTTACACTAATCCAATCAATGCTATAGTCATTCATTAACAGGGCTCCTTGAGATGTGTTTTTTTTGTTAGATTCTTATTAAAATTATGAGACAAATAACTGAGTCCTGAAACTTTGGAAAATAACCATTGGTTCAAA